>NW_002987003.1:2891-12891 GCF_000006295.1 Pediculus humanus corporis
AATTGAATTTACGTTAATATTTTTTTCCTTTTGCGATTGTAATTAGCAAAGCGTAAAGTTATTGTGGTTACCAATTACACCACCACCCCCACCACCACCACCACCATTCAATGTAAATAAAAGTAATAATAATAATGATAATAATGATAATTGTTTTATTTATTATTCGAAATCGAAACCCATTGTCGTTTTTGAGTATAGTAACAAAAATAAATAAATAAATAATATTAATAATAAACTTTTGGTAAATTATATTTGCACACAATAATCGAAATAATAAAAAATAATAATAATGATGATGATGATGATGATGACGTTTACGCTCTTTGAAAATAATATTTTGCTCTATTTCACATGGAAAAAAAAAGAAAAAGGGTAAATAAATATAATTTGATTGACTTTTCGACTTTAATATGCTGTGTCATTTATTTAAATTTTGTAATGTTTGTTCGGTTGTTGTTGTCGTTGTTGTTGTTGTGTAAAATTTCAAAATAGTCAATTGGTGGGATTTCCAAATTTGATACTTTTGTATATGATAAAATGATCCTTTGTTAAATTATTCTCAAACCAATTTAACCAATTTATTTATTTATTTATTTAATGTGAGAAAGAGAAAATTTTTTGGATCGACCTAATAATTTATATGTGCGAACACGTTTAAGGTTTTTTTTGGGGGGAGGGGGAAAGGAGGGGGCGTTCAGAAAAAAAAATCAAAAATAAAAAAAAAATCGGGAAAAAGTGACGGAAAAAATTTTGAAATTTTTTTTAAAATCAAAAATCACATAATTTAGATAGTTTTTCTCCGCATTATTATTATTATTATTATTATTTTCCATAAATATTTATAGGAATTTTTAATTTTCACGGTCGTCGAAACGATTTATTTAAATTTTTGGAGAAAAAAAGAAAAAAAAATTTGCCGGCAGTTTTTTTTTTTTTTTTTTTGTTCATCTTTTAAATTTATATATACGAATGTGTAAAACTTTTTTTTTTTTTTTTTTAATAAAACCTAGGTCTATTTACCTTGACCATTACATACCTTGACCGTATATATATATATGAAAAAAAATTTACCTCAGACACCGACACGACATATGTATGTGAGGAGCGATGCTAAACAATAATGATAATAATAATAATAATAAATGTTAGTAGCTGTAAATTTTATTCTAATATACCATTTTAAAATTTTATTATTCTTATTATTGTAAACACTACGTTATTCAAAGCCACGTAGGATTTATCCGAAAAAAAAGAAAATTCCTTGAATAAAATTTTTTCTTGTACACCCTTTATGTGGGTGTGGGTGTGCGTGTGCAAATCGCACACGATTAAATTTTAACGGTTAAATCATTTAAAAAAAAAAAAAATTTTTTGTTTTTTGAACTTTTTGGTAAATGAATAAACGAAAAATTTACTCGATGACGTAACATTTATTTATTTACAAAAAATAATTAGAAAATTTACAAATTTTAATAAATTTAAAGAGGGGGAGGTTTGGGAAAAAGGCACAAAAAAATCAAATTCGAATTTTCTTTTTTTTTTTTATTTTTGCTGCGGCACTTACGCAATAAATCAATTTTTTTTTTCGCGTCTATTAATAATTGTGTAGGGGGAATTCGTGGTACTCGTGGCACATGGCGGGTATGTACCACCCGATATCAATAACCGGGTATCTCCTAATATAAACAAGGTGGTTATTTGATAAACAAACCCGACGCCCACTTTCATTATAAATTTCTTGTGCGTATTCGAATTTTTTTTTTTTTTTTTTTTTTACACAAGAGACTCGCATTCTTTTCGGTCCGTTCGTTCGTTTATTACGTAACAGCCTTGAAGGAATTATTATTATTATTATTATTATTATTATTATTATTATGTCAAACCTTTTCTACTGTTTGCAAAAATTTAAAATAATTATATTTCTATTTAATTTATTGCGAATTTTTTTTTTTTTTTTGCTTTTTACCAAATTGTTGTTATGTCATGAGTTTTTCAGGGGAAAAAAATAAAGAAAATTACCCGTTAAATATAATAATAATGATAATAATAATAATAATACCTGGAATGTGGATTTTTTTTTTTTAATTTAAAAAATTATGGTGACGAGAGAGGGGATGAAAAGTAGTCTCCTAAAATAATGACAACCGTCGATTTATTTATTATTATTTTTTTATTTTAATTTCCATAGAGGGGGGGAGAAGGAGGGGAAACATAAATAACATTAGACGACCACGTTTTTTTTTTTTTCTCTCGTAATTTCAGGTCTGTTGTAAATAAAATAAAAAATAAAAGTTGTTTAATATTTTTTTTATCTAGGAAAAGAAAAAAAATAAATAAATAAATTTTTTTCTATTATGGGGGGAAAAGAAAAAAACGATACGATAGGTTTTTACTATTACTTGTTCGAATAATAATAATAATAATAACAAAAACATTTATAAATTTCAGTCGAAATGTTTTTTTTTCTTTTTCGATTCATTCTTTCGATTTAAAAAATTTTTATTTATATTTTATTATAAATAATCGGGAGAAATGGATTTTTATCTTTTTAAATATACTTATTATTATTATTATTATTATTTATTTTTAAACGTATTTTATAATCTAAAAAACAAAAAAAAAAAAAAAACAATTTAATAATTTTCACGGGATTTTCAATCCTTCGAGCAATTTAAATATACTTTTTTATAATTTTTTTTTATTTGTGAATAAAAATAAATAATAAATTATTAAATGTTCAAAAACCGTGAAGTTACACGACTTTCGAAAAAAAAAAATGAAAATGAAAATGATTTCCACTTGTAGGTCAACGTTACATTAAAAAAAAAAAAAAATCATCATGTATGCCATAACTTGTTTATTACACGCGCATTATAACTAACACATATTTGAATTAAATCGAAGATACATCAATTTTAATATTATTATTATTATTGCGAGATATGAAAGACGTTCTAGTATTACGAATATTCAATATGGAAAACGACCTTGACTCATTTAATTTATTTTAATTAATAATCAAATTCTTTTAAATTCGTGTAAATATTAATTTTTTATGTTTTTTTGATTTTCGATTTTCGTAGGTGCTTTATAAGTAAGTAAAGTTATTCGATAAAAAAAAAAAAATTTACATTTATAAAGAAAAACTATGGAGATTTTGACTCATCAATTAAAAATTTTTTTTTTTTTTTTTTTTTTTTTTTTCATTGGCAAAATGGCAAATAATTAACGTTCAAGGATTCGTGGCACAGACACAAAAAAATTTAAAAAAAATATTTATTTTTATCGATTGTGGCAAACGATACCGATATTATTATTATTATTAACGTGTTGTCTTCGGTGTGTTTACATACGATGCCTGAGAATGATCAAGGATCATCGAAAAAATTTCTTTAAAAAAAAAAAAAAAATTTTTAATAAAGTGACATAAATATATTCAAATTTTTTTTTAATATAAATTTTATTTATCGAACGTAAATTAGGTATATAGGTACCCAATGTGATTTGTATGGGTGATCTTAGAGGAGACAGCCACAATGGGGGGGGGGGGAAATTTAAATAAAAAAAGTAAAAATCACTCTCGAAAATTTTTTAATCGAAATCAACGAATTTTTTTTTACTACACCACCCTCCCTTAGACAATTAAAACCTCTGATGTATATTTTTGATTACGTCACAAGATGGCGATTGTTTTTTTTTTTTTTTGATATTTAAACGAATATTGGAAATTTAACGGTAGCTTTCTTTTCTTTTTTTTTTTTTTAATAAAAATAATTTCATACTTGATTTTTTTTTTTTAATGATAATAAATTATTGACCTTATTCATTTTTTTCTTCTTCTTATTCTTTTTTCTTTTTTTCTTTGCACTTGAATTATTTATTTTTGTCGCGGTCGTTATTCATGCTTAATGTTTTTATTTAATATCGCTTTTAAAATCGTGTCTAAAGGTTTTTAGGTGCGTGTGCGTGTGCGTGTGAATGATACCCTCTTGTCAAAATAAAAATCGGATTTTGGAAAAGCACACACAAAAAAAAATTATTTCGAATGTGTCGCACACGTTTTTTATCATTGATGATTAATATTATCAATGATTTTTCATTCATTCATTCATCGCACGATTGAAATGAATGAATGAATGAATGAATGGAAAAAATTAAATTTTTTTATTATATTAAATATTATGGCGTTAGCAGTCGCCATGGATTATTCTAAAATTAAACAAAAAAAAAGCAAATAAAAAAAGAGGTTTTTTTGTAGTTTAAGGGAGGTCAATAATCATGCATATAAATATACCATCAAGATTTTAATTCCGGAAACGCCCTAAATTATAAGGCAAAAGAAAGAAAAAAAAAACGATTTGAAGTCGCGGGGGAATGGGGGGAGGGGAAATGGGAAACCAGGTAGAATTTTCTCAATTGCAAAAGGTGAGAAAAGAAAAAAAAAAACTTTATTTAATTTGATACCTTTTGATTTTTTAATTGGAGTGAAAAAAAGAAAATTTTGGAAAACCTTGAAATTCGAAAAAAAAAAAAAAAATGTATTATTGATTGATAACGTGTAAACAATATATTTTTTGTTCAACATATTGAAATTTATGTTGGCAACAGTAGTGAGTGACTTAATTTATTTATAAAAAAAAAAAACGGCCGTTGACACTTTTTATTTTAATTAATAATTAGAAGGTTTTTCCCGCGTAATTTTTTTTTTTCTAATTCAAAAGATTAATAAACGCTTTGCGCAAAAAATAATTAGCAATAATAATTGTTATTATTATTATTATTAATCGGTCGAAGTTTTTATTTTTTATTTTCCTATCCTCAAGGATTTTCTTTTTTTTTTTTAGTTCACTTTTTAATTATTATTATTATTATTATTATTTGTTTCGTTTAATTTAAAATTAAATAATTTTAACGATTATTATTTCCGTGTTTGGAAGCCAGGAAATTATTAAGATTTAATAGTTTTTTTTTTTTTTTTTAGACATTTCCTATCCGTACACTTTTCCTTTTCTCACTTTTTAGGCTTTTATGTTAATTTTTTTTGTTTTTTTTAAATTTAAAAGCCCTTTCGAAAAATTTTATAAATAATGCATGAGACGGGGAGAGGGAGGAGGGGGTTTATATCACGAGAAAAAAAATAATATAAACGTCATCAGTGATAACATCGTTAGCGGCCATTTGTAAAAACGACGAATAGTAATAATAATAATAAACAGTCCGATGGATTTTAATCGGGTTTAATTACGTAAACAAAAAAAAAAAATTGTTTCTGTTTGTTTGTTTGTTATTATGTTCAGTTATGTTCAGCTTAGAAAAAAAAAAATTCATTCAATTCATTTTTTCGGGTCGAATAAAACACGAATTTAAACAAAAAAAAAAAAAAAGTTTCTTCGTGATTTTTGTTTTTTTTTTTGTTTACCTCTGACCAGGTAATAATTACAACAAAAGTACGTGATAAAACGTTATTTTTATTTTTTATGTATTAATAATAAATTAATAGTTTTAAATTTAAATTAATATTTTTTGTATCGAGTGAGTGAGTGAGTGATGTTCGTAAAAATAAATTCAACGAGTTTTTTTTATTTTTAAAACGGTTTAATAGGTCATTGAAATTAAGAGTAAAAAAAAAAAAAAAATGAATGACACCTACTTTGCCTTTTACTTATTTAAAATAAAAAAAAAAAAATTTTAAACCGTAATAAATTACGAAACGGTTTTTTTTTTTTTATTCGAAATAAAATTATTAATAATAATTTTTTCAATATGTATGTGTTAGGAAGTGATAACGAATAGTTTGATAATTGGAAAACGAAAAGAATTTTCCGACAGGGAAAAACAAAATAAGAAAATTATTTCGTTGAGTGTATATATTAATCAATGGGTTTTTTTTTTGTACGAACCGTGGAAATGAAATTCAAATTATCTCCATGTTTTTTTTTTAAAGGAATACATAAATAAATTAATAATAATAATAATGATGATGATAATGTGTCGGTATCGTTATGCGAAACTAATTAATAAATAAATTTTTTTTTTTAGTCGTTTCACATAATTTTCTCGCGTGTGGATTTTTTATGCAACAACAAACAACAAAAAAAAAAGGGAGAAAAAACACGTTTTTTTTTTATTGTTGAGAAAATGAAATAATAATAATAATGATAATGATAATAGTGAAATCCATCAACGCTTGTAGTAAATCGTAGTGTGTGTGTTTTCACAAATTTTTCAAAAAAAATTCACACGAAAAAAATAAAACGAAATTTTTATAAACATCTTACGCACAACAAGATGATTACGACAGAAAAAAAAAAAAATTTATTTGTTATGCTCTGATAAATTCCCTCAACCAATAAAAAACAAGAAAAAACATAAAAAACACAAAAAAACAAAAAGAAAAACAAAAAGAAAAAAAACTTACCCAGGAAACAACACTTGATTTATTTAAGAAAATTTTTTCAATCGATTTAACTTCCATTTTCATTGAAAACATTTTATTTATAATAATAATTATTATTATTAATATTTAAAAACAGTTATCATAGTTTATATTAAAAAAAAACGGATAAATTTTTTTTCTTAAAAAACCAATCAATCAATCAATCAATCAATCATTCGCGCGCACTTATTCAACTATTTTCTAAATTTTCATCAGCACGACTGCTGAAAGAAAGAAAAAAAAATGAAAATAAAGTGACGACGTGTGGGGGGGTCGGGGTGTGGGGTCGAGCGGATGACGATTTTATTTTTTAAAGTTTACCCGATGAATTTAACATGATAACTAATTTCTGATAAACTCGGATTGATCTCTTTTTTTTTTCTTCCCCCCCTCCTACCTTATTTTTACTGCCACCCAAAGGACTAGAAATACTTGATTGTCTTTGTTATGCGGCCAATGACGGCCAGGGTTACTCTCGTGAACATTTCGGTTCCCCGTTTTTTTTTTTTCTTTTCCTTCTTTATTAAATCGAATAATAATTGCCAAAAAAAAGGGGGGTAGGGTTTTTACACCAAGGGTGAAAGGTATTAATATTATGGCGAGTCGTTTGATAAAGAGGAAATAGTAGGGCTAAAAAAAAAAAAAAAAACAATCATTTTGTCGGGACGTGAAAATGAACTGTTAGGAAAATAATCAAGGACAGCAGCCTTGGGGAGGTAAAAACATTAATTATTTGATCAGGTATGACAAAAAAAAAAAAATGAAAAAAGTCTATTAAAATTCGTTTGACTTATGCAACGTTTACAAATAAATAATTTTTTTATACGTAAAGTAGTTATTATTATCGTTTCCATTTTTTTTTTTTGCTATATATTTTTTAAATGTCATTATTAATATGGAGTCGTGTAAAAAAAAATGAAATATTTATCCAGGCAATTCATTCATATACGTAAACATTTTAATTTTTCGCAATTTTTTTTTTTTGAAAAGAATGAATTTTTCCTTCGATACAAATTTTCTTTTTTCCGGAAGCTATAAAAGACATAATTTTTTTTTTTTTTCGTTTAAAAATTCTTTTATAAAATGGAGAAAATTATAAAATAGAATTATCATTATTATTATTATTTCTTATGATTAAAACTTAATAAATAAAAATTTTTATACTTTTACTTTATTTAAATAAAAAAAAAAAAAAATCGGTAGCTGTTTTGTAAACAAAAAAAAAAGTAAGAAAAATCAACACGTAAAGTTTATAGAATTTTTACGGTAATCGTTTACTACTACAATCGTCATCATTATTATTTCAAAAAATTAGTCAAGGTATTTTTTTCTTTTTTTTTTAAATTAGATACGGCTACGCCAGAATAAAAAATAAAAAAAGAGAATAGAAAAGGAAAGGAATAGAAAGTTAGATCGAGAATGTGTTTATAACCGTTAATAATTTCAATTGTATATAAATTTAAATACCGTTATCAGTCAGTCAGTCATTCAATCAATACAACACCGTGAACGAGAATAATAATAATAATGAAAAAAAAAACACCCCCACATCTCGACGGATTTTTTTAATTTCGCACCCCCGTGTGATAACAAACGCACGCGAAAAATAAAAAACAAAAAAAATAAATAAAAAAAGAGTAAAAGAATAAAATCCGAACGATAATGATAATAATAACAACACGATTCGCGTCTTACGGCGCCTTATAATGTACTAGTGATAAAAAAAAAAAATTAAAAAAAATTTTTTTTATTCTTTATGCCAAGATGCCAGAAAAGATGTTCTAGACGTGAGATTGGTTGAAAAGTAGCTAATGCAAATGTCAGAACCAATGTTGGATAGCAAAAATTCTATTTGAAACTATGAGAGAGAGAGAGAGAGAAAGACCTTGGATTGGAAAAAGGAGGAGAGAGAAAAAAAAAAAAATTTTGCCAGATTTTTCGATCAGAATCGAATAAGCACGCGAAAAAAAAACGATTTTAAATTATGTTAAATTTCGTTTCCGTTTTTTTTTTTTTTTTTATTTTTCTGTTGGATTCCTGCTGGAGAAAATTTTCCCCCCTTTAAATTTTTCTTTTTTTTCGGGAGGGAGGAGGGAAAAAAATTTTTTTAAATCTATGAAATTTTTTTTCTATAATTAATAAAGACAACAACAACAAAACAACAACCAATTTTTTATATATTTTTTTTCCTTCCGGCAAACACGATTCGATGGAAAAACAAAATTATTATCATTATTATTTATTTTGAAATTTTTTTCGATATCCCCAGCAATTTATAAACAAATGAAAATTTGCTAATTTTCCTCTAATACGTTAAACGTGACAATTATCTTCTGGTTTTTAAATAATTAAATACCGATTTTACTTCCAGGCATCGAAAAAAAAATGTTTGTCGTTTGTTTTCATACAAACCTATTAAATTTTCAGTTTTTTTTTTTTTTGGGTGAAATTTGAAATTTTTAAACTAAAAAAAAAAAAACGTGGAATCATGGAATGCATAAAAAAATCTTATAATAAAGGCCAAATAAAAATTATTACTCAATATAATAATATCAATCTCCTTAAAGTTAAAAAAAAAAAAAAAAAAATATAAATTGAGTAATTTTAATTTTTATAATAAGAAAAAAAAACAAACAAATTTCGAAAAATTTAATTTAAACAAACAAACAAACAAACGAACGGAAAAAAAATAAAACCCACGAAACAATATAAATATTTAAATAAATTTAACAAAAAAATAAAAAATTTTTATTTTCAATAATTTTTTTTTTTTTTTAATACGTTCTCATAGTTATCTTAAATGGATTTAAGTACTTTCTGAGCGTATCTCGAGAATACAAACAACAACAACAACAACAAACAAAACATTTAAAATTTATTACCCGTAACGAATCGATAGGAAATTACCTTTTTTTTTTATTTATTTATTTACTCTTCTTCTTATTTCTTTATTTAAAAAAAATTTTTTTTTTTTTTTTTTCATTTAAAAAGTTATTAAAAATAAATAAAAAAAAATGATTTCTTCCTCCCCCTCCCCCTCATCTTTTATCAAAATTTAAAAAAAAAAAAAGATTCATCTTTTATTATTGTTGTGGTTGGTGTGGTTGTTGTTTTATGATCATTGATGGAAAGAAAAAAAAACATTTAAATAACAACATTTACGGTAAAGTCAAGGTCGAAGAAGAAATTTTTTTTTTTTTATTTTTATTTTATACGAAAATGATTAATTTCAAATAATTCGCGAATCGTTTAAAATGTGTGACATAAACGTGCACGCGCATGCGCACACGTTTTTTTTCTCCCCATTTTATTTCATTTATAATTTTCCTCATTAATTAAATTACTCTCGTCAAAAAATTTTATGACATTAATAATTTTTTTTTCCTCCCCCTGTCATCACATTTTAGAATTATTATTATTATTATTGTTGTTGTTGATGTTGCTGTTTAGTAGAGTAGGAAAAACATAAACAACCGAGTGAAAATCCGTAATATTTTCTTTCTTAACAGTAATAAAGAGTCCTAGTTTTTTTTCCCTCCTAATTATTATTATTATTATTAT
>NW_002987003.1:15357-16539 GCF_000006295.1 Pediculus humanus corporis
AATAATATATAATAATAATAATAATAATAATAATAATAATAATAATTTTTTAAACATCTTATTAACATAATAAATTACCGTAAGCAATAATATGAATTATTACGAATATGAATAAAAATCGATTCCAATTTTTTCATTATTGTCAAAATTGTCGAATTCTTATTTTATTTTATTTTTTATTTTTCGAACGCTTTATGTACATAATAATGATAATATCATAGGAAAATTTAACAATTTATTTATTTATTTATGTAACAAAATTAATTGCCTTTTGTCATTTCCAAAATAACACCGGAACGTATTAAAAAAATTTTTGGCATATTAAAAAAAAAAAATCATTAAATTTTTTGTTTTATTATTATTATTATTATTATTATTATTATTATTAATACGATCATCATCATCATCATCATCATCATGATTTAACGGAATAAAAAAGAAATTAATTCAAAGGTAAATATAATAATAATAATAATAATAATAATAATAATAATAATAATAATAATAATAATAATAATAATAATAATAATAATAAATCCTAGGAATAAAAACGTATCAAGGTAAACGGGACAAGTGAATAAGTGCACGTTTATGTGCTCCTTTCTGCGTGTGTGTGTGTGTGTGTGCATGCGTTTTCGCGTGCGTTTTTTTTTTTATACGCGTGTCCACGTATGCCTATGCACACATATATAACTATCTAATAAATGTAACAAGGGAAGGGGGATGGGGGTGAAATTATTATTACTACGTTCGAAAGATTTTCGACAACAAAAAAAAAAAAAAGGAAAAAAATTAATGTTTGTCGTTAATGTCGTGCCTTTGTTGGCAGCACTAAAATATGTGTGCGTGTGTTTCCAAAAAAAATAACCACCGCTTTTTAATGTTTCGTATTAAATTAACGATAAATTATTATTATTATTAATATTGTTAGAATACAGTCGCGATGATAAGTTTTGGGCCTTATAGAAAAATTTCTTTTGTTATTTATAAATAAGTAAATCTCATTAAATTTAAAATTTGATGTTTTATTATATATGAAAATTTTGGGTTGTCGCGGGTTTTATCCCGTAAAAAATTGCATCCTTGTTAAAAATATTAAAGATTAAACTCTGACTACAATAAAAAAAAAACTTTAAAGAAAATAATAATAATAATAATAATAATAATAATCGAGAAAAAAAA
>NW_002987002.1:0-1702 GCF_000006295.1 Pediculus humanus corporis
AGATTTTTTTAGCTTGTTCAGGAGCTAAAAACAACGTTAAAAGACAAGCAGATGATATCAATACCGATTTACTCGCTAATAAAAACTTATATCTCCACATAAGAGAAAAAAACAAATCTCAGTATTTGGAACAAAATAATAATAAAGGTATGTATTTTCAGGTTTATTTACGCCAATTAAAATTTTGATAACAATATTAAACAATTCAGATTTATATACTTATTCAATTAGGTATTTTTTTATAAAATTTTATTTTTAAAATATGTTTTACTAAAACAAAAAAAAATTAAACAAAAAAAAAAAACTTATGTGAAATATGACCACTTAAAATTTTTTTTTTTTTTTTTTTTTTTTTTTTTTTTTTTTAAAGGAGAATACAAATTTGGTTACCAAATAAGAAAGGATGGGATTTACCATTACGAAAACAAAGCACCAGATGGTGTAACATACGGATGTTACGGATATATAGATGCCAATGATCAACCAGTCGTGTATTACTATGTCTCCGACGGATGGGGATATAGAACGGTAACGCAACAAGAACCAGTAGAAATATTTTATCATGCTCATGATACAGATTCACATGCACACAACACAGGTAATAACAAATAAAAAAATTTAATAAAAAAAAAATGATAAAAATACATGATGGCAATATTGAAAATGTACAGATGACGGACATCATGAACATCATGAACATCACGAACATCACGAACATCACGGAGAAATTGTACCGTGGTCAAAACTTCAATTCCCAAAAAGCTGTGAAAATGCTCAAGCATTTTTAGGCCCGCCAGGAACACCGACAAATCAAAACCGACCGACTGCATCACGACCCGGATTCCCCGGAGATTCTAACTTACCAGGACAGCCAGGGCGACCTGGACAATCACCATTCCCAGGTGGACCAACTTCTGGAAGACCAGGATTCCCTGGAGATTCTAACTTGCCAGGACAACCTGGACAAGCTGGACGACCGGGCCGACCAGGACGACCTCAATATCCAGGTGGACCAACTTCACCGCGACCAGGATTCCCCGGAGATTCTAATTTACCAGGACAACCTGGACAACCAGGACAATCACCATTCCCAGGTGGACCAACATCTGGACGACCAGGATTCCCCGGAGATTCTAACTTCCCAGGACAACCTGGGCAACCCGGTCAACCAGGACAGCCAGGTGGACCAACTTCACCGCGACCAGGATTCCCTGGAGATTCTAATTTACCAGGACGACCCGGACAACCAGGACAATCACCATTCCCAGGTGGACCAACTTCACCGCGACCAGGATTCCCTGGAGATTCTAATTTACCAGGACAACCTGGACAACCAGGGCAATCACCATTCCCAGGTGGAACAACATCTGGACGACCAGGATTCCCCGGAGATTCTAACTTACCAGGACGACCCGGACAACCTGGTCAACCAGGCCGACCCGGACAGCCAGGTCAACCTGGACAATCACCATTCCCAGGTGGACCAACGTCACCGCGACCAGGATTCCCTGGAGATTCTAACTTACCAGGACGACCCGGACAACCTGGTCAACCAGGCCGACCCGGACAGCCAGGTCAACTAGGACAACCTCAATATCCAGGTGGACCAACTTCACCGCGACCAGGATTCCCCGGAGATTCTAATTTACCAGGACAACCTGGACACCTGGACAATCACCATTCCCAGGTGGACCAACCTCAC
>NW_002987002.1:3070-5574 GCF_000006295.1 Pediculus humanus corporis
GGACGACCTGGACAACCAGGACAATCACCATTCCCAGGTGGACCAACCTCACCGCGACCAGGATTCCCCGGAGATTCTAATTTACCAGGACAACCTGGACAACCAGGACAATCACCATTCCCAGGTGGACCAACATCTGGACGACCAGGATTCCCTGGAGATTCTAACTTGCCAGGACAACCTGGACCAGCTGGACGACCGGGCCGACCAGGACAGCCAGGTCAACCAGGACAACCTCAATATCCAGGTGGACCAACTTCACCGCGACCAGGATTCCCCGGAGATTCTAATTTACCAGGACAACCTGGACAACCTGGACAATCACCATTCCCAGGTGGACCAACCTCACCGCGACCAGGATTCCCTGGAGATTCTAACTTGCCAGGACAACCTGGACCAGCTGGACGACCGGGCCGACCAGGACAGCCAGGTCAACCAGGACAACCTCAATATCCAGGTGGACCAACTTCACCGCGACCAGGATTCCCCGGAGATTCTAATTTACCAGGACAACCTGGACAACCTGGACAATCACCATTCCCAGGTGGACCAACATCTGGACGACCAGGATTCCCTGGAGATTCTAACTTGCCAGGACAACCTGGACCAGCTGGACGACCGGGCCGACCAGGACAGCCAGGTCAACCAGGACAACCTCAATATCCAGGTGGACCAACTTCACCGCGACCAGGATTCCCCGGAGATTCTAATTTACCAGGACAACCTGGACAATCACCATTCCCAGGTGGACCAACATCTGGACGACCAGGGTTCCCCGGAGGTTCTAACTTACCAGGACGACCCGGACAACCTGGTCAACCAGGCCGACCCGGACAGCCAGGTCAACCTGGACAATCACCATTCCCAGGTGGACTAACTTCTGAACGACCAGGATTCCCCGGAGATTCTAATTTACCAGGACAACCTGGACAACCAGGACAATCACCATTCCCAGGTGGACCAACATCTGGACGACCAGGATTCCCCGGAGATTCTAACTTGCCAGGACAACCTGGACCAGATGGACGACCGGGCCGACCAGGACAGCCAGGTCAACCAGGACAACCTCAATATCCAGGTGGACCAACTTCACCGCGACCAGGATTCCCCGGAGATTCTAATTTACCAGGACAACCTGGACAACCTGGACAATCACCATTCCCAGGTGGACCAACCTCACCGCGACCAGGATTCCCCGGAGATTCTAATTTACCAGGACAACCTGGACAACCAGGACAATCACCATTCCCAGGTGGACCAACATCTGGACGACCAGCACCCCCTCCAGATTCTAACTTGCCAGGACAACCTGGACCAGCTGGACGACCGGGCCGACCAGGACAGCCAGGTCAACCAGGACAACCTCAATATCCAGGTGGACCAACTTCACCGCGACCAGGATTCCCCGGAGATTCTAACTTACCAGGACGACCCGGACAACCTGGTCAACCAGGCCGACCCGGACAGCCAGGTCAACCTGGACAATCACCATTCCCAGGTGGACCAACGTCTGGACGACCAGCATTCCCCGGAGATTCTAACTTGCCAGGACAGCCAGGTCAACCAGGACAACCTCAATATCCAGGTGGACCAACGTCACCGCGACCAGGATTCCCCGGAGATTCTAATTTACCAGGACAACCTGGACAACCAGGACAATCACCATTCCCAGGTGGACCAACATCTGGACGACCAGGATTCCCCGGAGATTCTAACTTCCCAGGACAACCTGGGCAACCCGGTCAACCAGGACAGCCAGGTGGACCAACTTCACCGCGACCAGGATTCCCTGGAGATTCTAATTTACCAGGACAACCTGGGCAACCTGGACAATCACCATTCCCAGGTGGACCAACTTCACCACTACCAGGCTTTTCCGGAGATTCTAACTTGCCAGGACAACCTGGGCAACCCGGACAACCAGGCCGACCAGGACAGCCAGGTGGACCAACTTCACCACGACCAGGATTCCCTGGAGATTCTAATTTCCCAGGACAGCCAGGTCAACCTGGACAATCACCATTCCCAGGTGGACCAACTTCACCGCGACCAGGATTCCCCGGAGATTCTAACCTGCAAGGACAACCTGGACAAGCTGGACGACCGGGCCGACCAGGACGACCTCAATATCCAGGTGGAGCAACTTCACCGCGACCAGGATTCCCCGGAGATTCTAATTTACCAGGGCAACCTGGACAACCTGGACAATCACCATTCCCAGGTGGACCAACTTCACCACGACCAGGATTTCCCGAAGATTCTAACTTGCCAGGACAGCCAGGTCAATCTGGACAATCACCATTCCCAGGAAGACCAGCATCACCAAGACCAGGATTCCCTGGAGATTCTAACTTACCAGGACAATCGAGCCAAACGCCATTCCCAGGTGGACCAACTTTTGGACAACCTGGATTTGCGGGAGATAGTAACTTACCAGGACAACCTGGTCAATCACCATTCCCTGGTAGACCAACTTCACCCCGACCAGAATTCCCCGGAGATTC
>NW_002987001.1:2391-3487 GCF_000006295.1 Pediculus humanus corporis
ATTTATTTACGGTAAACGCCTTAAAAATGTCAATTATGCAACTTCTCATACAAATCCTTCTTTTAAACGAAATCGAAATTGAATTTTTTTAAACTTTAAAAAATCTCGAGAGATTTTTAACGAGGAAATTATTAAAAAAAAAAAAATTTAAATATTAAATTAAGTCAAAAGTATGGAGGCGAATAAAATTATTAAAATATGTAATAAAAAAAAAAAAAATTGATGACCATAAATTGATATTGTAAAATCCGTCAGATCTCGTCAAAAATATGACATTTGAAGAAAAAAAAAATCTCTTTAATATCATTATTATTATGAATATTATTATTATTTTTAATCGATATTAAATTTTAATACTTTTAGTGCCATTTTAAATCATTCAAATATATCGATCGTTATTTTAAAATTCATTAAAATAAAATTTTAAAAAAAACTAATTAACATTATTTAAAATTTTATTTAGCTTTTACGTTTTAAGAACAACAACAACAATAATAATAATAATATTAATAATATGATGATGAACGAATTTCTTTATTTATTCATTAACTTTACATATGATTTTATTTTTAAAAAAATTATTATTATTATTATTAATTAAATAATGACGAAATTCTTCATAAAATTTATTTAATTAATTTTGTCTACGCGCTTTTCCTTCGATCGAGGTCAAATAAATTATAAAAAATTTACTAATAAATAAAATTTATTATATTTACTCTTAAAAAAGAAAAAAAAAAAAAAAAAAATTAACAAAAGAGTGTGTGCACGCACACACGCACACACGCACACGCACGCAATTATTATAAAATAAAATGCTTAACAGTTAATAGTAATAATGGTAATAATAATAATAATAAATCAAAACGGCAAAAATATAATTTATTTTTTTTTAATTATTATTATTATTAACGAATCGTGTGGGATATTCACGGAAACTACGGCCTCCTTATTTATCTTATCAATCAATCAATCAATCAATCAAATTAATTAATTAATTAAAATTTATTCTTTTAATTTTTCTAACAGGTTTTTTTTTTTTTATTTATTATTCTCGTGATGTCGAAGGAACAGGGGGGGGGGAGTTTTGCATTCG
>NW_002987001.1:3788-7227 GCF_000006295.1 Pediculus humanus corporis
CATGTTGGTGTAATCTGAAAATGTCGGTTTGGCAATTAATTAAATGGTTGGAGGATACTGAAATTTTTACTCGACTACGTCATTTCATTCACTTACTGCTTTTGAAATCTGAAAGTTTATCCTTTCTCTGTATTAGACTGGGATCGTGTTTAATGGATTTTGGAATTTGAAAATAATTAGCGACGGCTGGAATTTTCAAAAACAATACCGTTCCCAATGACGTCAAATTAGACATGGTCCAATAACACTGTAAAGCCTATAAAAAAAAAATGAATTTTTAAAATGAATGTATTCGATAAATAAAAATTTATTTCAAAAAAAAAAACTCACCGCTGGAAAGTTCATGGTAATAGGAAATAAAATGACGGGTAAAAACCTAAATAAATATCTCAACCATATTTGTTGAATTGTACCCATTGAATTCCCTTCTGCTCCCGTCTGTAAACATAAATTTAAATTTTCATAAAAAAATTATAAATCATAATGAGAAAAAAAAAAAAAAAAAAAAAAAAGCAAAACAAACCTCCATAATAGCAAAAAATGTACATGAAACCATAACGGGTAATACATAGTAGGGATCAGGTACTGTGAGATCGGTGAACCAAAATAAACCTCCTGTTTTCATACTCTCAACGGGTAAATTTGTCATAGCTCTCAAACCCCAAAACATTGATAAAAAAATTGGAGCCTGAGCGAAAGCAGGTATGAAAAATCCTAACGCACCTATTTGTTTGGTTTTCATAAATTCTTGTAATTCGTTCACATGATGTGCGACTAAAATATTAATAATAATTTATTGATTTACATAAAAAAAATTTTTTTTTTTTTTAATATGAAAAAAAAAAAAAATATAAATAAGTAGTATTGACTGACTTACCTTCGTAGTAATTTCCAGTAAGTTTTGCTTCATTGATTTTATTTTGATATCCTTGAATTTGTGGGAGATTATTTTGCATCAAAATTGCATTTTTCCTACATTTAATATTTAGGGGTAAAATAATTATCCTAACAGCAACACTCACTGAAAAAATGTTTTATGTTAATGATATTTAATTTTTTTTTAATTATTAAATGTCGATAAAATATCAATATCGAGTAAAACGAATTATTTTGACTTTATTGTACATTAAATTGAGGGACTCAATTTTTTTTTTAAAAAATTAGTTACCGATTGCAATTGTACCCCACCAGGGTATGTCAAAATTAATATGTATTATTTCTAATAATCTTTGAACCAATCCTGATGGCCACCAACTGGCTAATCCTTGACTTGCTAATGTCGGTTCTTTTAAACCTTCTTCGAGAATTGTCGAGATGACTTGTGAGACGTTTTCTTCAACTGGAACAGTCGGAATGGGGGGTAATGTTGATTCATCGATAATTATATTATTTGTATCATTTGTCAATGATTGAGTGTGAGAGGATTCATTTGTGAGAGTTGTGCCGGTAACATCGGTCGAAATAACTTTGTCTAATGTTTGATTTGATGATGAAACAATACTTGAACTGCAATGCCTGTACGCGTTTTTAAAATTTACTTTAAGGAAACTTGTCGATCTGTTGTAATTTTGTAAAAAATTTACTTTGTTTATCAAACAACCAGAATGTTTTTCTCTTGTGATAAATTGTACAACACAATTCTAAAAAACACAAATTTAAAAAAAAAAATAAATAAGTTAAATAATTCATAATTAATTATTTAGTAAAATTATTATGTTATTTATTTATTTATTTTTTTTGATTTATTAAATTTACCTTATTTCCATTGTGAATTGATCTACTTATCCTATTGAAATTCCTTAGGCAAGACTGTAGCCCAGCCATTTTTACAATTCACATGAAGTTTCGCATCGAAAGCAGACGATAATTTCTTCTGACACGTTATTTTGTCGTTCAGAAATTTTAAAATAAATACGTAAGTAAATTAATTTATTGAAATTTTTTATTAATTTATCCACGAAAATATTTAAATCATAAAATTTTTAATTCATTCACAGACGATGTAAATTCAATTAAATAAATATTTAGAAGCAGAAGAATATTTATTTATTTAAAGAAGCAGACGACGAATGACTTACTGCCACGACATAACGTATATCTAAGGTAATTTTTATAATCGTTGAAATTAATCGTTGATGTTCTTTCGTAAGGTACGGAACAAAAAATAATTTTTTGTGAATTAAAAATAAGTGAATTTAATATATAATTAATAATTGTTTTTAATATAACAGATATAAATAATAAACGAATAATAATAATAATAATAATAAATATAAGAAGAGGATTTGATGAAATAAATATCGTTTTACCAAAAAAAAAAAAAAAAAAATGTAATTTTAATAATCAGTTAAGAATTAAAATACAAAAAAAAAAAATAATTCGACGTTTTTTTTTATAAATATTTTGGTAAGTAATTATTAATTTATTTTTTTAAAAAAAAAAAAAAAATTGTTGTTTTTTTTTTTTTCATAACGAATTAATATCGTTACCTGCATATGAGAATTAAAATCGATAATAATAACAACATTATCCCCCTCATCTTTATCTTACCATGGATTTTTTTTTTTCTTTTTATTGATGAATAAAATTTATTTATTAAATTTTATTAAAAATATTAATTTATTTAAACATAAATAAACTAGTATAATTTATACATTATTCTAAATAATTATTTTTTATTTTAAATAATAACTGTAGAAAAAAAAAAAAAAAAAAAAAAAGAAAAAATTTGAATTTGGATATGTGAAGATGTGAGCCATTTGTAAATAGTCAACAGAAAAAAGAAAATTTTTAAAATTTTCCCACACCCTCTTTTGCATTTTATCAGTTGTGATAAGAAAGTGATAACAAGACATTTTAATAAATATACTCAATTTAATTTTTTCCATGTAAATAAAATCTCATCAAATATTTTTGGTAATTTGTTTCATTTAGTTTTAACTCTGAACAACCCTGGGATTATTTAATTAAAACTAATTAATAATAATAATAATAATTATTATTGATTTCAATTTTTTTTATTCAAGGAGTTAATAAACATGAGTACATAAAATAAACCAAAAAAAACTATTAAAATTAATAACAAATCATGTTTAAAAATAATAAAAAAAAAATTTAACATGATTTTCATCAATAAAAAAAAAATTAATTTCATTAATCATCATTATCATTTTAATTCATTCATTTATGTAACATGCAAAAAACAAAAAAAAAAAAAATTAAACAAATTAATTATTTAAAAAAATTTTAATAAAATTTTATGTAAAAAAAAAAAAAAAACAACAACTTTTTTTTTTAAATGAATGGGAAATAATAATAATAATAATAATAATAATAATAATAATAATAATAATAATAATAATAATAATAATAAACAGGAATTAAACAAGTTTTTTTTTTTTTTTTTAAATTCTAACGGTTTTTATTTATTTATATATAT
>NW_002987001.1:7247-42130 GCF_000006295.1 Pediculus humanus corporis
AACAAGTTAACAATAATTAAAAATGTTAATTTAATATAGTTTTTTTTTTTAATTTATAATATTCATGAAATTAAATTATTATTATTATTATTATTATTAAATTTACTCTCCCAATAAAATATTATTAATATTTATGTTATTAAAATAATTATAATAATAATAATAGCAGTAGTAGTAGTTGTAGTAGTGGTAAAAAAAAAAAGTTTGAAAAATTTTCACACACTAAATTTCTAATAAGGAAAAGAAAAGAGAAGAAAAAATGATGATGATGATGATAATAATAATAATAATACTTCCATTTTTTTTTTTTTTTTGGTTTAATTAAGAAATGTGAGAAAAAAAAAGAAGAAAAAAAGAAAAACAAGTTTTTTAATTTTTTTTTTTAATTGTTTTATAATTGATAAAAAGGAAGGGGAATAAAAAAAAAGAAAATTGAAATAACGGTTTTTTTTTTAAAAAAAAAAAAATTGGATTAATTTCGTTGACCTTCTGACCTTGGAGTTTTTATTGATCTCGAAAAATTTCATCTTCTCTTTTTATATTTTTCCCCGCCCCCCCCCTCCTCGGTTCTCGTAAAATATCTTTTTCTATTCTCTTTCTCTCTCGTTTCCCCTTTTCATTCGTACTATTTCCATCTCTTTTCATTTCATTTTCGCCTGCGTTCTTTTAACTCGTTTTCCATAATTTCAAAAGAGAAAAAGAGAAACAGTTTAGTTTTGCTCCTGTTAGGGAGCTTGCAATCTTTTCTATCTGTCTCTCTCTCACACACACACACTCTTTCTATTCCCCGATTCATCTCATTTTTATTTTTATTTCGCAAATGTACAAAATCGTTTGTTTTTAACGTGTCGTTGTTGTTTGTTTGGTTTTTTTTTTTTTTAAGAAAATACCTGTTACGTGAGTTTTAACAGCTTTTAATGTGACATTATTATTATTATTATTATTATTATTAATGATATAATAATTTGTTATTTTGGAAAATTAAACGAAATTATCATCATCATTATTTTTATTTTTAATTTTTTTTTCAGGTACGTAAAATTATTTTTTATATATATATTTAACCCGTGGTATTTTTCTAAAAAAAAAAAATCTGACTGTCATTTACATTCAGGTTGAGTGAATTAATAATAATAATAATAATAATAATAATAATATAAGTATTTGCATTCGACGCCTTGTACGTTTTAAGGTATTCATGTGTTTTAGTATTATATTCAAATCTTACATCGATTTATTAAAACATTCGTTATTTCCTTTGCCCGGGTGTGTGTACGTGCGTGCATGTGAGTGCGTGTATACGTGCGTGTGCGTGTGTGTGTGCTTACATGAATTTTAATATTAGTTCAAACGAAAAAAAAATATCAATTTCAATTTTTAACTAAGTTCAGACGTCATTTTTTTTTCTATTTATTAATACATATAATTTTTCTTAATAAATTTTTAATAATTATTATTATTATTATTATGTATCGATAAAACGATTTTTACCCGGCGTATTATTATTATTATCATTATTATTATTATTAACGCGCAGGCATGAAATTAAAGTTTTAAACGTGAGTTTTTAATTTAAAAAAAAATAATTTTTGGTATATAATATCGGAAGAAAAAAATTTGTATGCGTGTGTGTGCGTTCGTGCGTGTGTTGAAGGTTTTCTGTTTGTTTACCTGTTTTAATTCGTAATAATAATAATAATAATAATAATATTTTCATTTATTACGTGTATATTTAAGAAGTAGTGAACGTGTTTTTGTTTTTGAGAAGAAAAATATATGTGTGTGTGTGTATAAAAGTTATTTTATTTTATTTTCAGAATTATTATAATTTGAGAGAGACAGACAGACAGACAGAAAGAGATAGAGATAGAGAGAGATAGAAAATGAACGTAAAAAAAAAATTATTTATAAATGAATCACGTGGTAAATTTTTATTATTGAAAAGTTTAAGATGTTAATGTAATCGATCGAGTGAGAAAAATTTCATTTAAATTAAAGGTGAGTAGTCGAATGAATTATTCGGGAATAAGGGGAAGAAGGAGGAGGGGAAAGGTGAGGAAAAAAATTAGGAATTTCGGGAAAACTTTGGGGAGTTTAAAAAAAAAAAAAAAATTCAACTCGATTCCATGTTAAAATAGTTTTATACGAAAGGAAATGGTTCAATTAAAAAAAAAAAAAATCGGTTTTCAGGTACGAGAAACTAAAAAAAAAAAAAGGAAAATTTTTTCCTTTTTTAATTTCAGGTATTTCATTATAATAATTCCACGTCATTTTTCAAAAAAAAAAAAAAAATGAAACATTAAAATTAAATTTTATTTTTCAGGTATATTATTATTTAATAAGAAGGGTGTTTTGGGTTTTTTTTTTTTTTTTTTGAGGTGTACCTTTTTTTTTCTCTCTTTCTCTTAATTATTATTTTTTCGTTTTTAGGTTTATTAATTGAATTAATAGAATAAGAAGAGGAAAAAATAAATATGGCCATTGAAATATTAGACGAAAATCATTTGGCAATAAGTGCAATTGTCACAGTCGTACTCCAATTGATTTTTTTCATAATAGCAGCAACATTTCAATTTGACAAGTTGACGGATGTTGCCGGAGGAACGAATTTTATTATTCTCGCATTGCTCACATTTTTCCTTGCTCAAACATACGACAACCGTCAATTAATGGTCACTATATTTATATGCTTGTGGGGTGCCAGACTCTCCGGGTATTTACTATATAGAATAATGAAAATCGGTAGAGATGCCAGATTCGATGATAAAAGGAGCAACGTCATTCGTTTTGCCGTTTTTTGGACTTTTCAGGTTGACCCTCATGAACAATAATAATAATTTTCACTCGATATTGTTACAATAAATAAATGTAATAATAATCGTTTTTTTAGGCCGTTTGGGTTTTCGTAGTGAGTTTACCCGTTATTTATATAAATTCTCCTCATCATGCCATACCACCGGCTCCAAAAACTATGACGACATTAGATTCAGCTGGAACTGGATTGTTTTTCATTGGACTCATTGCTGAAACATATGCGGATTTGCAAAAATTTTCTTTCCGACAGGATCCGGCAAATTCGGGTGAGAGTCTAAAGACGAAGAATAAGGCAGTGGTGGAATGGCATTTATTTATTATTATTATTATTATTTAGGAAAATGGTGCAACGATGGTCTTTGGAGACTTTCGAGACATCCGAATTATTTCGGAGAAATAGTTTTGTGGTGGGGAATATTCATCATATCGATAAACGTTATCGAAGGTATCGAATGGATAGCAATACTTTCGCCTATTTTTACAACTTTTATAATATTATTTTTATCGGGGATGCCTTTGTTGGAAAAATCGTCGGATGAAAAATATCGAGAGTTGGTTTTTATTTTCATTTCATTTCATTGATTGATTGATTGATTCGTTCATAGGTTCGCGAATTAAAAATAAATTTTGTTGTTTTTAATTTTTAATTTCAGTTTGACTGAATATCGATATTACAAAGCATCGACATCGCCACTCATTCCAATTCCTCCGGCCATTTACGTGGAAACTCCGAAATTTTTAAAATTCATTCTCTGTTGCGAATTTCCACTATATAATTCTTTGAACGTCAAAGAAAAACCGACCCCGTTGAATTCGAGCATATTAACATCAGCAAATTCCGTCACATAGCTAAATCAGTACGACAGCACCGTGACGGTGCCTGTGAGCAGCAAATGTACAACGACTATTCTTTAATATAATAATAATAATAATAAACACTAACATATATATATATATATTATTCGAAAACTCTCTTATACTCTCGTACGAAGTGAAAATTTTTAATGAATTGTAATATTTTTCGATTTGCACTCGCACACACCCACACACACACACACACACGCACGCATTTACGACGGTAAATTAATTGAGAGGGGGAGGGGGAAATCATCGATGTCATAATAATTGATTTTTTTTTTTTTTTAATGTAGTTACGTAATCGTTTCAATTATTCTCATAATAAATGAATTTTATTAGTAATTTAGAAACATTTTGTGAACGAATAATTAATTAATTAATTAATTATTTGATTAATTAATTAAAATAATGTCAAATAAAACCTCATTTTGTTTTCATATCTCACAGAGTAGACAGTCGTACAAAATTTTTAATTTATAAACGAAAATAATACTAATAATAATAATAATAATAATAGTAATAATAATAAATAATTTTTTCTATGTAAATATATATATAATCGAAAGAGTATAAATAAGTGAATGAATGAATTTAAATTGTTTATTTTATGGGGAAAATTTTTTTTTTCTTGTTTTCCCTAGGGAAGGAGGATAAGTGTAAATTATCAGGGAAAGGTATCAAAAAGAGAGAAAAATAATTTTTTATTAAGTTTAAGTTTGGAAAATAAAAATTTAAAATAAATATATATATATATAAAATTTAATTTTTTATGTATTAAATATGATCCAGTTTTTTCCAAAAACTACTTCTTCCACTTTTTTTTTTTTTTTTTTTTTTTGGTATGAATTTCCTGTTTGATAATCTTTTTTTTTTTTCTCTCAATATTTAAAAAATAAAAAAATAAAATAATTAAACTAATTTTAAATTTAAAAAAATATATAAAAATTATTTTAAAAGTTATTAAAGGGAATTAGTTTGCCTAAAGGAATTTTTTTTTACATTGAAAATAAAATAATTATGGGGGACGGGTTTTTTAT
Organism: Pediculus humanus corporis; assembly: GCF_000006295.1. Taxonomy (NCBI): domain Eukaryota; kingdom Metazoa; phylum Arthropoda; class Insecta; order Psocodea; family Pediculidae; genus Pediculus; species Pediculus humanus. The sequence goes on from NW_002987001.1 coordinate 11,957, forward strand.
TATTATTATTATTATTATCTTTTTTGTTTTTAAGGGCAACGTCCTTCTTTAAAAATTATTTTTTATTTACTTATAATTTTTATTTTTTTTTTTTTTTTACAAATATAAGGAAAAGAAATGTGTTGAAATTTTTAACAAAGTTCAAGTTATCAATTATTAAAAATGAGATAACAATATGACTTTGGAAAATTATTTTTTTGAAATTTTTAACATATTACTAGCACTTATAAAGTTTTTCAACTTAAATTTTTCTTTTATTGTAAAATAAATAACAATTTTATTGTAATTATAAAATCAAAATGAGGATTTCTGAAATTCTGATACACGAAGTCAGTCCTCCTGTACAAAATCTGTTTTTTTTTCTTTTTTTCAAATAACCAGTTAAAGAATAATAAAATAAAATAAATTGTAAGTATCTTACCGTGAGAATTATCATTTTCAATAAATAATTAATAATTATTTTTTAAACGTAAAAGAAAAATTTTTTGATAAAACAACGTGATTTATTATCATTTAATAGGCGGCCATTAAAACGAAACTGACAAATACCCGGGAAAACGTGTCAAAAGAATTCAGTACCACGGCAAAATTTATTTAGAAAATCATAGAGATAGAAAAGACCGATCTTTAAGTTACCGAAAAAAAATGGAGTAACGAAGTAACGCTTCTTTTTACTTATTATTTTAATTTTTATTAGAGTTTTTTTATATATAAATTATAATGTATAGAATAATTAGTGTATGTAGAAATAATAATAATAATAATAGATTGTTTGACGCGGTAAAAAAATACGATTGTTCTTCGAGAAACATTATTCACAAACCGCGAGAAAGTAATAGCAAAATATTAAATTATATTAACAAATTAAAACATTATGAAGTGAAACAAGATGAAAAATTAATATCGGATGGTTACGAATTAATTTATTCGCACAAAAGGATGAGATTAACAACGTTTTGTTATTACGCATCAATTTTTGGAGTAGGTATGGCATTATATAATTTATCTGAATATTTCACGGATCCCAATTGGCTTGAGGTAGAAACACCAATTGGTAAATTAAATCCGGCTGCTGGATTTCTATTGCTAGCAAATGCAGCCTCTTTATTATTTTACAGTTCAAGAACTCTTTTATATATTTATAAAAAAGGAAATAATTATAAATCAATCAGATTCGGATTACCTGGTTTGATTTTAAAAAAAAAAATAGTTAGTTTTAATAAGGGTGATATAACATATAATAAAAATGATTGGTTATATAAATTGCATAAAACTTATGTAATTTTTCACACTGATTATTTTTACAAACAAAAAGATTATTATGATATTATTTGTTCGAAAAATGACGATTATCATGATTAAATATTTTTTTTTTCGAAATTATTTATTGGAAAGGAGATAAAGTGTCAAATCGATGACGACAATAGCAAAAATAAAATAAACGATGGATAAATTTAAATAATTATTATAATAATAAATCATTATGATAATGATGAAACTTTTTATTTATTAAAATAATACATTTTTTTTTTTTTTTTAAATACTTTATATCATAAATAATTTGATTTAAAATCTAACATTAATTATATAATAACAGTGTAAATTACGATTGAAAATATATAATCTTTTTTTGTTTTCGTAGTAATTCGATTATAACAGTAATTTATAAAATTAAAACATTTCATTTTTTTTTTTTTCTCTCTATAATATTTAAACTTTATAATAAAATTATTCCAAAAAATATTTTTAAAAGACATCATTTCAAAGTGTAAACATTAAATTTTTATTTATTGCCCCTTTTTTTTTTGTGATTTGATTCGAAAGTTTTTTCTATTATCATTTTTTAAATGTTGCAATTAAACCTTATTATTATTATTATTATATTTATGCGATATGATTTTTATTTAAATCTATTCGTTGAAAAATATTAATTTTTAAAATTCTATAAACATGTTTTTAAAAAAATATTTTTATTTTTTATATATAAAAATGAAGACTTTAAAATTTTAACAGTTTTCTCATTATTATTATTATTATTATTATTATTACCATTTATCTGCTAAGCGCGTTTATAAGTGACCAAAGAGATTCATTATGATTGATTGATAATTTATTTTCTATATTTTCGTTGCATTTTTTTTTTTAAATTTAAAATTTAAAATTGCGCACTATCCTAATTTATATAAAATTTATTAAAAAATAATTAAATTTCCCTCATTTATATATAATAATAATAATAATAATAATTAGCATAGTTTTGAAAATTCGTTATTACAAAAATTAAAATTTTTGGTAAGAAAAAGAAGAAAAAAAAAAAAAAAAACATTTTATTTACTCTATCAATTTTTTTTTTTTTTTTTTTTAAAATTTTAATTATCTTTTATATATATATAATTAATTCTACTTTCTAATTTTTTTTTGTAAATATTATTATTATTATTATTATTATTATTATTATTATAGAAAAAATACAGTCTCAAACAACAAATTCGAAATCATTTAAACAAATTTTTTGTTTTTTTTTTTTGTAAATATAAATGCTATCATATTCGCCGTAATTCGCGTTTTTTCTGATATATATATTTAATTTTATTATTGCTACTCGTGTTTTTTTTTTTTTTTTTTTTTTTTTGTTAATACGATTGTTTAACCCCTTGACCTCGGATTTAGGTACGACACAAAAAGAAGAAGAAAAAAAAAAAAGGAAGTGTTTTAATTAGTTCCAAATCTCAAGTCTTAAAAGAATAGTGACACAAGAATGATTGATAAATTGTGTTTCGCACATATTTCCATCCTTTTTCATCTCATTGTTTTTCGTATTAAAAAAAAATTTTTTTTTTGGAATGTTTCGCAATTATCGTCGCATCAGATTGTAATCACTCATTAGATATTTTACCGAATTTCAAAAGTGCGTGTGCGTGTGTGCGAGTGCGTGTGCAACATCCCACAACTATTTCCTTTAAATAAAATAACCACTTCCGGTTTGTCAAGGGGTTAAAAAGTCTAAGATATTAAAAAAAAAATTTTTAAACTAATTTAATCGATATGCTTTGAATTTTTTTTTTTTTTTGTATTAAATGCTATATAAAAAAAAAAAAATTTTTTTCGTTGTTAAAAATAATTCATTTACTCGAAACGGTTTCTTTTTTTTTCGTTTTTACATTTCCGCTTTTTTTGACAGTTTCCGCTTCCTCCTTTTTTTTATATCATGCGGTGAGAAATTGAAGGAATCGCCATCGTCAATTGGAGGAACTTTCACCGCACACCAAAGTCGAAGCTCTCGATATCGTCGACAGGGTACTCGTTCTTATTCCTACTCCGTTGTGATGACTCTCAAGAGGATTTCGTACGGTTATGTGAATGAGTAGAGTCGCCAATTCCAATTCTTCGCTGAATCCATTTTTTAAATGAACGCTACGATAACCTGATCTTATGGCTGTCACCTAATCGAAAAGAAAATTTTTTGTTATCAATAACATCGTCGTCGTCGACATCGTCGTCGTTTCCATTCCGACACTCACCGGGTACGTGCATTGTCCAATAAAATTACTATCGCCAAACATGTCTTCATCTTGTACGACGAATCGTAAAAGAGCGAAATGAGGATTGTAAACGTCGAAATCGCATATTTCGTTCCAGAAGGGATTAAAACCGTTGTCGGCTAGCAAAAAACAAAGGAATACAATACACTTTTAATTTTAACGAGCGCAAAATTGTTTTTGCTTCCAATCAATCATTTTCAACTCACAAATCGTTTTCGTCGTGAGTTTTACACCGGAATCAAAATCCGCTCCGATTATTTCGACTTCGACAAAAGGACTCGTCGTTCCTCTTCCCGTCCTTGTCAAATGCCTCGCTCCGATCACTCTGATCGATATGTTCATGGGATCGACACCGACGAGAGTGTGATGGTCGTACATGTCGAAATCATCTCGAAACATGAAATCCGGTCTTAGAATGTAACCGCAACCACCGTTCAAACTAAATTTGCTTTGATTTATTTGCATTGCTTTATCTGCAAAAAAAAAAAAAAGAAGTTAAATAATGATTATTTGCCAAAAAAAGGAAAAATTAATCGTCATTCGTACGAACCTGGTGTCTGATAATTGAGAGCGACCATTTGCGAACCTGAATTCCACATGGGAACGGGATTGTAATTTGTCGAATCTATTCGTTGACCTTTTGGATAAACTCTACTGAACTGATGCTGGAAAAAACAAATATGTATACATATAAATTACAGGTGATTTATTATCGGAAAAAAATTTTAATTTCCCTCCCCCCCACGCACACCCTCCCCCCGTGCCCGTACCTGATGATATTTCAAAAAAAATCTCGTCTCTTCTTTGCATATTAATTTTTCCGCTTTGTTTTCCGCAAACGATGACATTTCCGCAAAAATAAAACCGTTTTTTTTTAACCTTTCCATGTTGAATGCCACCGACCTGCAGTAAACTATCAAATTAGACATTTCCTTAGCTATTCTCCAGGCTCTTTCTTTTTCTTTCGTTTGATTTTCCTACACGTGCAGACAAATAAATAAATAAAATAGGAATCTGGGAAAAAGGATAGCTTTGTTTGACATTTGCCAACATTTACCCTCACGCTTGCATTTTTAACAGTTTCTTTAATGGCGGCCATCCAATCCAACGCTTCTTCTCTCGCGGGTATCGCCATTTCGAAGGGTGACAACATGTTGGGATTTTGAATTCGTAAAATCCATTCCAAACCCGGACGATTTCCACCGACCAATTCGATTGCCGCACCCACGATGTCAATGCTTCCCTTTTGAAGACTTCCGAGGAGTAGAGAATCAGCCGACTGTAATCATTATTAATAATATTACCTGACTTGCGAATAAATGCAAGAAAATAAAAAATGGCGGATTTCTTGTTTCCCGGAAAAAATAAAATAAACGACATGTTTTCACGTACCGTGTCTTCTCGATTTTCTTGCGGTTCGATTTCTTCCACGTAATTACACGGAAACCAATGTTGTTTTTTACCACCGTAATCCCCTCTCCACCAACCCCTATCCTGTTTATTAACGTTCGTTATGATGGCATGCTTGCAAAACGACAATTCGTCCTCTTGTCGAGCCTGATAATCGTAAATGGCTTTGACTGTGATTTTCGATGTGAAACTACTCGGATCCATATAACCGGGAGTTCCGTAAACGGTCCCATCGTCGACGTCCTTAAACAAACGAAGAAAAAAATTTTTAATTTTTTTTCTCTTTCTCTCCTCTTCATCCGCCATCTTGAAAACATGGACGAACAGACCCGTCAAAAACAAAATCATCTTATTTTCGACTGCGAAAAATTTTTTAACGGTAATAAAAAAAAAAAAAAGTCGTAAAAAAAAAAAAAACAGAAATGGCAGAAACCTGAAACGGTTCGTTTCAAAACATATTCAGGCATTGCCAAATGAGGTTCGCTCCAGTTTTGGAAATATTATTATTATTATTAAATGTTAATAATGCAAAAAAAAAAAAAAAATTTTTGTTTCGACTAAACCGTGGAAAAATCATCACAAGCTCCCTCTACTACTAAAATTAGAAATAGTCAAATAATAATAATATTAAAAAAAACAGGTACAGGCTTGGAAACGAAAATACCTTTCATTCCGCGACCGGGTCTTCAGCCTAAAGTGTGTGTGTACCAGCCTTGACCATGCTTCTCTCCGTATCGGTTAGTATGTTTTCATGTTTATATAATATCCACATAATTTGTTTTGTTTTGTTTTTCTTCTTCGGACCCGTGGGGGGCTTATGTTTTTTTTAAAAAAAAAAAACCGTTAAACGTTTTTTATTTTTAAACGAACGAATCAACTTAGTTTAAAATTAAATCGAAATTCCCCCCCCCCCTCCTTTTATCAATCAAAATTTTTTTTTTGTTTTGTTTTTATTTTTTTCGTAACGTATAATAATAAACATGGCACCGACGAAATGTTTTCAAATAAAATGTTTTATTTAATTTTTCAGTTGATTTTAATCGCGAATGGATTTTTCCTACACGTTTCGTGTGCGAAAACAAACGACTCGAAATTGATAACGACGGAAAATTCAAAGGTAAGTAAAAGTTTTTCTTTTATTTTCTTTTTCCCCCCCCCCCCCGTAAGAACGATTTCGGTACCTGATGTAAATAAAATAAAAAAACCGACCGTGACAATTCATTTTTTTTTTTTTTTTAATACCTTTTATAAAGTTGTCACTTTCGACAGTAATTAGGTATTTTTTCCTTTTCGAAGAACGTCGTAGAATAAAAATATTATTATTATTATTATTATTATTATTATTCTTTAAATTTTCGTCATCGTGACATTTTTAGCCATTGTAAAAAAAAAATGTCTTAAATCTGACTTCAGATTTATTATAATTTTCTCTCTTTCTCTCTCTCTCTACTCTAACCAGAATTTGCATGTGATTTTCCTCAAATTTTTTTTTTTTTTAAACCACGTTCAAAATCATCATCATCATCATTATCACCGTGATAGCTAAACATTCGGTGAACGTTTCAAAGGCCAACTCGCGAGTATCGCGCCTACTTAACCACCTTGTAAACGAACCTGGTGTGTAACTTGGGATTCCTTGAAATGCGATTTGCAAAGATCGAGTCATTCCGTATCAGCTTATTATTACTTCTAAGAACTTTTATTCTAAATAATAATAATAATAATAATAATAATAATAATAATAATAATAATAATAATAATAAATTATACTTTGGTTACTGCTGATTGCACAAATAAATTTTCTTAAACATAATTTACGTGACTCGAGATAATTTTAATTAAAAAAAATTTTTTTTTTCAACTTTTTCAGAATGTCGTTCAATACATTTTATCATTGATAAACGATAATAAAAATGAAGAGGATGGAATCGAAAAGAAAACCGTGGAAAAACTCATAGATGAATTTTACGCGAAAAGTTTGAGCACTTTATCTACTACTGTCACCCACAAACCTTCAAAGCCCGAAACCGGAAATGAAACCTTTGATCGCGCAACGGACAATTTTAATGATTCGAACAATGGGCCAAGCATTGTAACAAAAAAAACGACGGGATTTACTTCCGGGATTAAGTTGCCCGACGTAGTCGTATCGACGCAAACCGTCGTCGTGGATAATAATTCTCTCCAAGTCACAACAACAACAACAACAACTACTGAAAAAAGTAGTTTTCCGGTGTCGGATTTGACGATTTCCAATCCGGTCTCGGAGTCGACTCAAAAAAACATTTCATTTCCGGAAGGCGAATTCAACGAGTACGACGCGGACGACAGTTTTTTATCTTTGGAACGGGAAAACGCGACCGAAGACCCCGTCGAAAGGCAAATAAACGAAGCGATAAATTCGATGCCGAAATTACCGGAATTGATTTTTTCCGATAATAAAACTCATTTTAAATTTTATAAAAATTCCCAAGAGATTTTAATGGATGAAAGAATAACGCAAATCGCGAGACAATTGGCCGAAACGAGCTTGAGAAAACAATACGAAGAACAAAAACTCGGTCACGTTCTTCCCATCAGTCTCGGACCTTTGGAACCGTCATTGATCACTTATTCGAAATCGTTAAAAATCGATAACGGAAACGAGAAAATCAATACCGATGATTTACGGAAACGACAAAATCTCATTTTACAAACAACGTCGAATCCGTCGGTTGAAAACGTTTCGGAAAATTTTCCGGAAGCGTCCAAAACGAAATTACTTCACGAGAAAATACCAGTTTCGGAAACGTCGTCGAATTTTCACGCATTCAACGATTCTAAAAGTACGACCGATGCGTCTCTCATTTCGAAAATGATTAAATCGAATCAAAGCAAAAAATACAACCAAGTTTTAAAGATGAAAAACGGAAGTGTTCCTCAAGATAAAAAATTTCCGGAAACGGTTAAAAAAACAATACAATTTTTACAATCGTCATCGACTCGATCCCCGGTAAATTTTTCAAAAACAACCGTCACCACCATTTTGAAAATTCTCAACGAGTCTTCAACGACAGTGGGTACAACTTTACCAAGAGAAAACTTGCTCTCGAATAACGGTACCAACATCGGATTTACCAACGTTTGAAAATTAAAATTTTCATCATCTCGCTTTATATATCATTCGTAGTCATTTCAGTTATGAGTTAGCCGCGTCATGCATCTTGCATAGAAAAGTTTAGACTTATTAAGTTAGTACAAAATAAATAAATAAGATCTTACCTGGCCTATCCTTTGCACGATTTCTTCATTCACCGGATGACAAAGTCTTATTTTTTTATACAGCGGATGACGTTCGTAATAAGTTATTAAATCGACCAAGCTTTCAAAATAAACCGATCCTATGGCATACAGTCTTCCGTCGACTTTAATTCGGCAGTGTTTAATTTTTTTCTCCGCTCTTGAAAATATAAAATAATATTATGAGTGTGTTACGCGTCCGTAAGTATTTTGTCAGAAAAAATAGTAACGAAGCTACTAATAAAACTAAACTACCTAAATGAAATGGCATATGAGTTGGCACCTCTTTCGCTTGGCCTGACTAGAAACGCGCCATCGGTTGGCACCCGTTTAAGCATTTCTTCGGCTTGACTCCTCGTCACGTTGGGTAAATACCATTCTTTTCCCTCGTGCTTGTTCGGCTGCGGAACCGGCTCTTTCAAAACAATTAAAAATTCCTAACGGAGAAATAAGAAATGCCATATTTAAAACCAAGAAGTTTTCACGTTTACGTCGTCATCGCAGGACATCGTCATCGATAAGTTAATTTGTACCTGACTTCTGAGAGGATGACTTCTATAATACGTTATTAAACTATATAAACTATCAAAACTATTCGTGTCAATCAAATAATATTTGGTTTGTCCTTTATCCTGCTTCGATCTGATTCTGCAATGATTAACTTTCCCTTGTCTCCTACGGTGGGTTAATAAGTATTATTTATTTTTTGTCAAAAAAAAATTTCAAAATGAATGCAAATGTGCGTATTACCAAAATGACAAAGAATAATCTCCTACAAAAGTCTCGCTTTCTCTGACTAAAAAAGTTCCATCGCCTAAATGTGAATATTTTTTTAATAAACTTTCGGCTTCCGCTCTTTTCCCTCCCAGTTTGCCGTGAAACCACATTTCACTAAAGTGCAATTCGTCATTTGGCACGCTCTACGTGGAAAATAAAAGAAATTTTATGCTTTTAATAATCAATAATACTCAAAAGTATTGTGGTAACGACAAAGAAATAGAAAATGTAAATTTATTAACCTCTTTGTGCCTTTGAAATCCGGTTTCTTCATCATCGTCTTCCGTATCGGTTTCATTATTCCCTTGAAAACTATCCGTGTAAAGTAATTTGTTTTGAGTCAATACGAAAAAATGAGGATTCCATTCATTATCTATGGGATCTTCCAGATACAAAATGCCATTTTTTACCGTGTTCCTCAAATCCATTTCTCTACCTGTGACACACATATAAACTAATAGTTATTATCAATTTGCGAACACCGAACAAAGTTTACCATTTAAAATATGGATAAACGCACCATCCTCATTTCTGATAACGACAGAATTTTCATCAACGCCATCGGGAAGTTTTTTATGTTTTAAAATAATTTTCCGGCGAAGTTGCCAAGGAGAAGGAAGTTGTTTTTCATTTTTTTCAACGGGTTGTGATAACAACATTTCACCGAAAACCTCTTGCATAACTTGAGCCATTTTACGTTGCTGGAGTAGAGTGCAATTGTCTTCTATAGATAATATCACAGGGTATCTACAATAAGTTGCAACAAAAAAAAAAAATTTACTTTGTTGATAATATTTAAAAAAAAGCAATAATTCAAATGAAATGAAATAAAAATTTTCTTACTCTGAAGTCACAAATGCGTGTTCTTTTATGGTTTTTATAGCATCGAAAAATTTAATTTTAGTTGTTAAAGTGTGACCGTGAAATATGAGAGGCATTCCGTCTGGTCCATCCCAACAATCAAGTTCGATACATCTGCAACCCATACGCAATGCTCTGGCATAAGCCTCAATGGAAGACTCACTCGAAAATTGATCTCCGGTTAAATATCTAAATAAAAAGTATTCCTTTTTTTCCTTTTTTCCTTTTAATTTCAATTATTTTTAACGGTTAATTGAAAACTCACGTATTGTGCGAAGAAGCAATCCAATAATGGGACAAAGGTCTTTTCATGTCTTGTACAATTCTATCGTTAGCTTCGTCCCATAAATCATTATGTTTTGAAAATAAAAAATCCATAAATTCCATTGTTGTAAAAAATGGTTCCTGACAATTTCTTACAGTGTCCTGAACAATAATATTGAAAAAATATCTTTTAATATTAAATTTTAAAAGAGTTACCGTTTTGAAATACTTATCAAATGCAGCAGATATTTATCACTTACCTTTCATAACAATCGAAACAAGGATTGAGGAAGTTAGAAGGAATTATTCTAAGGAAAGATGTCAATCTGGGAATCAAAATTAATTTATTGAAAATAAGTAAAGAAAATTGTAAGTGAAACAGTCAGAGTATGAACCCAGAGTATGATTGACTTACCTGTAGAAAATCTCTCATAAATTGAGAAACATCCTGTTCATTATCACCTAATGGATCTTTTTGAACCTCTGCTAAAAACTGTTGAAACTCTTGCAATGTTACCATTTTACCATTTTTTGAGTAAGCAGCATACACATCAAAGCTTTCTTTAAAAGCCTAAAATAATTTTTTTTTTTTTTTAAGTCAGAAAAACAAAACTTATTAGTGAATAAAAACTTATGCTGTCTTACCACTTCATCGAAAATAAGTTTATTATGGAGGATAGTAAAATCGTCAAAACCGATTTCATTTCGTTTTTTCGTGTCAACTTCTTGAAATGCCTCTCTTAATTTGCAAGTTGATATTTTATAATTGATTCTTCTCAAAAATGCTTTTATATCTTTTAAACTTACTCTGAAAAATTTTTTTTTTCAATAAATAGTACAAATTTTACAGATAATTTTTGTAATAGAGTTATTTATGTTTTACGTTTCTCTGCTGCTTTCCATCGTGTAAAATTCTTTTCTTAACCATCTTTCTACTAACAATGGGTAAGGAGATTTAATCGTATCTGGCACTAAGTGTCTTAATCCTTTTAACCACAGTTCGCATTCTTTTTCTGATAAAGCTGCATTAAAAAAACATTTTATATTTTAATTGTACAATTTAATGAAACACTCCCTTCCTTTAATAAAAGGAACTAAAAATGAATTAGTATGAATATAATTTTTTAGTATAATATTAACCTGCGACTGAAAGTGACTTTAATCGAAATTCCTGACCATAATATAAAACAAAACATTTTCCTGCATCTGTTTTTTTACTTTCCTCAGGCCACTTTTCAAAATCTTTAGAATTTTTTCCATGTCTTATTTCCTTAATTTCTCTCATATCCACTGCTCCTTCAAAATCTTTAGTTGATGATGATCTGCACCAAATTATCTGCCTTGTTTCTCTTCTTATCATCAACATTTTTCTTTCAGGTTTTTTTCGCGGAAAAAACCTAGTAATAAGTGTCCCCCTCTCCAATTGAATAATAGTTTGTTCCATTTCTGAGATAAAACTCAGACCATTAGGCATACCTATCACAGCCATTGTACTTAAATTTCTACGACAAAAATTTTTTTTAAATTTTAATAAGTTCATTTAGAAACGTAACCATAAAAACTATAATCAAGTAAATTTATCATTTTGTCATTCTCGGTAGGACATCTTATATTTTTATCTTACCACACTGTTAATATCCTGTTTCAACAATATAACCACAAAATAAATTTAATATGTAGCGTGATATGTTGCTAATTGATTATTAAATAAATAAACAAGTAACATAGTGAAAATTGCCGTTAGGTCATTTTGAATTAAAGAAATTCTGAAAAATACATTATAAACAAATAACTTTTTAAATATTTGACATAGATCAGTGCATTATTAAAATTGTGTCCATTTGCGATAAGTTTATTTTATTATCTCTTTTGCTAAGGTTCAGATTAATTAAATATTTAAGCTTGTTATGTTGGTACCTTCTCTCAAAATCGGCTGATGCAATAATTCTTGTCTAATTTTTCAATGAAATTTTAAACTAAATCGAAGTGTTATTTATTTTAGATCTTTTTTAAAGTTTTAAATCATTTTATATAACATTCTAGTGGTGTAGTAAAATGACGGAAGAAGAAACGGTAGGCATTTTGTTTTACATTTATTTTTTTAAATATGAAAATAAGTTTTTTTTCAAATGGTGAAATTCAAGTGTGTCCTAATATTGTAAAAATAAATATTTTAAATTTTTTTTTTTTTTTTTTTTTTTACGTAAAAAGTGTTATTATATTTTAAAAAAATTTATAAATGCAACCTAAATTTAAGAGAAAATAAAAATTAAGAGTTATTTTATTAAGCACTCGTATTGTTAGATCGTAAAAAATTAAAAAGCATGTTGTAGTTTTATTTTTGATGAAAGTACAACGTGTCTGATTAAAAATTGAAGCCTTGCGTAAGGCAATTCAAAATTAGTTTTTTTTTTTTTTTAATAAAATATTTAAAATTATTTTTTTATTAGATTTTTGACCCTACGGTAAAAAAGAAAAAGAAAAAGAAGAAAACAACTTTCGATTTGGATGCGGCCCTTGCACAAGCTGGTACAGATGAATCAGTACCAGACACAAACGAAAAAGAAAATCAGGAACCAGTGGAAGCTGATGCAGATGGTAATTAATTTTACACTACCTAAATTTTACTTAATCATATTCAAAATATTTATTTTGATGAAATTTTAAAAAAAATTTCCTTGCAGATAATTTTGATTTAGATGCTGGTGCGAAAAAAAAAAAGAAAAAAAAGAAGCCATTTAATTTTGAAGAATTAGATGGAGCTTTGCCTGACAAAGATGATGGAACTATCAATGATGGAACAGGACATGATGACACTGGTGGAATTGATGATGATTTTAATTTGGATATGGACTTTTCCAAAACTAAAAAAAAAAAGAAAAAAAAGAAAGACCTCGATGAATTAGTCGCAGAAGAAGAAAAAGAAAAAGTCGAGGAAAAAGATAATGGTAAATATTTTCAAAAAAAATTATTATTTTTTTTTTTTTTTATTTTATATATTTTCTATACTTTGGTTTTATCCATTTCATTTTGATCAGAATAAATTTTAACCAAAAAAAAAATTCAAGTGTAAAATTTATTAAATTTTTTTTAAAAAAATATGCTGCCAAGAGGTTGAAAGCATTATGGATCCCGGTAAGAATTAAAATAATTTTATTTTTATTTTTAAAAATTGTTTTTTAAAATTGAGGGGGGAAAAAAAAAAAAAAAAAAAAACTCACATAAAACTTTATTTATTTTTAAATGTAAATTTTTGTAATGATAATTTGTCACTCATTACTAACATTATCAGGTCATTGACCTTTTGTTTATTGATTCCGACTCAACTTGTTTACATTTTTATTCATATTAAAAGTTATTTTTCTTTTTCTTTTTTTTTTTTTTTTTTTTTTTTTTTTTTGCTTCTTTTTAAAAAACGATAATAATAAAATTAAAGGCTTGCCAGGTGAGTCTGACAAATATTTAACATCTTTTATCGATGATTGTAATTGATAATGATGTATTATATATAAAACTCCTACTATTATTATTAGTAATTTTTTTTGTTTTTTTTTTTTTTTCAGTTGAAGATGTCAATCTTACTTGGTCTGGGTCGGACAGAGATTACACATATGATGAATTACTTACTCGTGTTTTCGATATCCTGAGAGATAAAAATCCCAACATGGTTGCTGACAAAAAGCAAAAATTTGTTATGAGACCACCACAAGTAGTTCGAATTGGTACCAAGAAAACATCATTTGCTAATTTTACAGATTTTTGCACAACGTTAGTATAAAAATGTCAAATTATCAACATGATCAAGCGATTGGTGGTTGTTTTGTTTAATTTTGTGGAAAAAATTTTTTTTTTAAATTTTCAGATTGCATCGTCAACCAAAACATTTATTAGATTTTCTCTTGGCCGAGTTGGGTACAAGCGGATCAGTCGATGGTAACAGCCAACTTATAATAAAAGGTCGTTTTCAACAAAAACAAATAGAAAATGTCCTTAGGAGATATATAAAAGAATACGTGACGTGTCACACGTGCCGTTCGCCCGATACAATTTTGAGAAAAGACACTAGATTGTTCTTTTTACAATGTGAAACTTGCGGATCTCGGTGTTCCGTTGCTAGTATTAAATCGGGTTTTCAGGTACTTGTTGTTTATTTAAATTTTTTTTTTTATTATTTTATTCACATTTTGATAAGATGTCGAAAAATATTTACAACGTTTTTTTTTTTTTTTTTTTTTTTTTAAGGCCGTCACCGGAAAACGTGCTGCTATACGAGCAAAAACAGCATAAAAATATTGATAATTATCTTTTTTTAATTTTTAGGCAATTTCTGATAATAATAAAAAAGGTTAAATTTTTTGTATATCATTGTTTTTTTTTTTTTTTTTATTTAAAGAAGCCCATCCATTAACATATCATTTAAATAAATTAAATTCGGGTTAATAATATAAAAGTTTTTAAAGAAAAAAAAAATTCAAATCAATGATATTATTATAAAAAAATATATATAATTAATTAATAATATATACTTCATATTATAAATAAATAATAACTTATAGATATTTTTAACATTATTTTTAAAAAAAATATTTATGTGATTCTCGTAATAAATAAATTAAATAAAATTTTTCCAAAAGAGTCTAATAAAAAATAATTCATTCGTAGAATAAATAAAAAAATAATTTTGTTGCTTTTTATTATATATTTTTTTTTTTTTTATGGGTTTAACTAAAACGATTAAAGGCTTATAATTGTAAAAAAAAAAAAAAAAAAAAAAAAAAAATAATAATATTGCACTTTAAATAGTGAATAATAACAAAACAATGCACCTTTTACAAATATTATCGATTTAGGCTCAAGGTAATTTTCAATTTAATAAATTTATTTACTTTTATTTAAAGGTCACACACACACACACAAACTGTGGTAACAATAATTGAAAAAAATAATTAATTTAATTATTCCGGCTAACATTGAAATTATTATTATTATTTTTTTTTTTTTTTTAATTTGATGTAATTTCCATTCTTTTGTTTTTCCATCTTGAAAAATTTCATAAAAAATTTAAATTTTATTATAAATTTATTTCTTTAGCCATTACAGACAAATCGGGAGTTCTTTTAAAATATAACAGCACTTTATAAATAGTCAGGTGAGTTATGTATTTTATGTAATGCGTCCATATGTGAAATTCGAAAATAATTTTTTGATGAAAACATTGTATCTTATTATAAATAAATGAATTTTTATTTTTATCCACAGTTCCTTCCAGTGCACTTCGAGCCATAAGAGTAAATCTATCAACTGGATCTCCATGATCTTTAGCAATAGCACGAACGGTATTCATGTTTCTACAAGAAAAAAAAAAATACAAAATTGACAAAAAAAGGTTTTTAAAAAAAAAAAACAAAACAATATCAGGAAATATTAAAAGTTTTTTAAAAGGTTCGAACCTTATGACAAGTAACATATTTTTAGGCATTTGTCTTAGTGCTAATAAAATTCTATCGAATCTTTTTCTAGCCATGTAAGTCATGTATTTCATATCTTCTTCGTTTAATTTTAATTTTAATTGATATTTGTGCAATTTTAACGGTCTCTGTGTGAGTATTTCAGCAAAAACATATGGATCTAAAAAATTAATAATAATAATAATAATAGTCATCAGACAAAATGATTGGCGAGTCCTCAAATATTTTTAGTTTTAACACATTATACCTTCGACACCCAAAGCAGAAGAATATTTTTTGATTTTTTGTTCATCATGAAGAACAATAGATTTCCATAAATAACACAAATTTTTCCTTTCATTATCTGGTAAAACTTGATAAAGACCATGATCTAATAAAACAACTTCTGCTTCTTTTGTTTTCTTACTTTTCCTTATCAAAACTGTATAAAAAAAAAATAATTTTTAAAAAATTAGTACATTGAATGCTTTTATAAATTTATATCTGCATATTAATATTAATTAAATTTACCATTTCCAGGATGAGGATCGGCATGAATAAAACCTGTATGAAATATTTGTTCGCTAAAAACTGTAAATAATTTTTTATCAACATCCCCTAGATTTAACCCCAAATTTTTTATTAACTCTTTTTCATTTACTTTAACTCCATTAATAAATTCTGTCGTTAAAACTCTCTGTAAACAAAACATGAGATTTATATCAATGAAGGTTTCTTTTTTTTCATTTCGATAAAAAATCTCATGAAAAATGATTAAACATACAGATGTACTAAGGTTCCAATATACTTTAGGCACATAAGCGAAATAAAATTGCGAAAGATCAGATGCACATTTCTCTGAATTTTTCCCTTCTGTAATAAAATCTAATTCTTGTTCTAATGTATCTCTTAGCTCATTTAACACCCACTGAAAATCAAAATTGGGATGAACAAAAGATGCAACTTTTAATAAAAATTTTATGGTAGCTACATCTCCAATAAATCTATCTTTTAAATCTATGTACTGGACTTTAACGGCAACTTCTTCTCCCTCGAGTGTTTTCGCTTTAAAAACTTGTGCTATGCTAGCAGCAGCAATGGCGTTCTCATCGAATTCTTCAAAAATTTCAGTATGAGGCTTACCAAATTCTTCTATAAATAATTTCAATATTTCATCTTTTTTTCTCGTCAAGCACTTGTCTTGAAGAGTCTGTAAATCGATTAAAATTTTAAATGAAATTTCATAAACTATTTCTTTTTTTTAATTAATCAAGACTTTAAAAACTTAACCATTAAAGTAATGAGATATTCTTTGGGTAAAATATGGTTCAGAGAAACCAAGCCTTGACCTAATTTTATATAAAGACCTCCATTTTTTAAACATCCATCTCTTATTCTTTCAGCTGATCTTAAATGCACTTCTTTTATTTTCATATTAAATTCTTCAGACTCTTCATCTAAATTTTTTAATGTCCACCAATAGTCATATGTAATATACATACCTATATGTAATGATCTATAAAAAATTTATAAAAGTTATGGAATGAAAAATTGCAATAATTTGATTGCATGTAAGAAAATATGCTTAACAGTAAGACACCTAAAAAATCTTCCGATTCCACCCACAGTTACATTAAACTTTCTTTTTTCTATGTCATTAAGGGATGCATAATAAATTCCTCCAATAATTCCAGTAACAGTTATTGCTATTGAACTTCCTTTAAGTAATTTTAAATTGAAATTATGTTTTTTGGGAGAATTACACGGATTATTATTAAAAAACATTCTTTTACTACAATATGAATCATGTTTTTTTAAAGGCAAAATGTTTTTAAAAGAAATTGTTAACCACCTTGCCATTTTTTTCTGAAAAAAAAAAAATAATAATAATGATATTGAGGTTATGTTGTTTTGGCTTAAGGCAATTATAAAAAAAAAAACTCGATAAAAATTTTAATTGTATTTAACTCACCAGGTGTAATTATTATCCTTTACTACTCACATATATATATTTAAGCATAACGAAAATGATTTGTGTCATTCAACCCTTATAGGGTTAACAATTCCGGTCAACGACCTTTTAATATTTTGATTAAAAAGAAATTGATTATTTTTTTCATTTCGTATTGAAAAAATTTACGAATTAACTGTTGACAATATTTGGTAATTATTTATAAAAATTAATTTTTTTCTTGTACATAATACAAGAGAAAGCGAGTTTATAAACATGGCTGACTTCCACGTCGTTTTTGGTTCCGTTTTATTTAACTTTGGTAATGACCGTTACCATGGTGCGCAATGATTCCATAATTGTCATTCTCAGGTAATTAATAATAAAAAAATTTTTTTTCTTCTTACTTTCCTTTCTATAAATAGTTATTAAATTTATTTTTAAATAATAAATCACACGCTGAATGATATTAAAAAATTTAAGAAATTTGTATTAGGATAGTTGAAAACAAAAGAAAATAGACTAGGATTTTTCTTTCAAACATTTATTTTTAATAAAAAAATCTATTGACATCAATTAACGTATAATAACATTTAAAAATTTTTTAATAGTTATTTTAAAACGCAATTTACGTAATTAATTATAAATTTGAAAGCCTGTATTAAAATCGGATTTTAAAACCCATTCCCCTCTATGATAAAAATAACGGAAAAATATTCTCCAGTGTTGCAACACATTTTTTTTCATGCCAATTCTCGAACGGCAAATTTGCCGCTCTATCGATTTCGAAAATTTACCAATTTAGTAAATTAAACGAAAAAAATTCGATTCGTATAATATTTTGACAATTTTTAAAATTGAAATTCGTAATGAAAACAAAAAGAAAAAAAGGAAAAAAACGTTTTGTTCGTTATTACGTCTTAGCAAATTTTTTGTAATTTTCATTGAACTTGAACTCCTCGCGAACGAACGGACCCTGGCATAAAATTTTTTTTTTTTTTCCACTCTGACATTTCTCCCGCAAAATCAGCTGTCTGTCAAAAGTTAAACATTTATTATTGTAGGAACCAATGAGAGAGCTCCACTTGATTCAATATCTGACAATCAGCTGAGCAAACTACTGGGTAGAAAACTTTTGTTGTACATTTCTGGGTTTTATGATCGAGACTGCTTGGAGCCATTAAGCTTTCATTTTGCTGTTGTTTTCAGGAATAAAACATTAAAAAACCAAAAGGTAAGTCGATTATATTTCATTCGTAGAAAACGCGAATAATTACTTTCACGCGTATGCAAAAAATTCGATTCGAAAAAATTCCATTTTTTTTCTTTTTGTCTCATATTCATTTTCCCCCCGTATACGAGAGAGAGAAGTGAACTCAAGGTCGTCTTTGTTTCGATGTTATCATGGCGTCTCCTCAAAAGGTTAACAATTTGCAAATTTTGCCATTTTATTTTCTCTTTGTTTTCGAATCTTTATTTAAATGATCGTTTTCCAAACCTGAAAGTACAAAAAAAAATTGAAAAAAAAAAAAAAATTAATAAACTTCATAACATTATTCTTTGTGTTAGCATATAATCAATTTTAAAATTTTTTTTAAAATAAAAATGACGTCGACGACGACGACGACAATAACGAGCAACAAGAACGCAAAATAATAATAATAATAATAATAATAATAATAATAATAATAATAATAACAATAATTCAAAACGAAAGAAAGAAAGAAAAAAAAGGACGTATTATTTTTAGCAATTCATTTATTGATTTTTTTTTTTTTTTTTTTAAATTTAAATTTAATTTTTCATTTAACCTTTCGACCGTGAAAAAAAAAAAAACAACAACAAACGAACGAACGAACAAACAAACAAACAAACAAACAAAACAAAAACAAAAATAATAAAATATTAATAAGGATGACGAAAAAAAAAAAAAAATTTTTTTAACTCAGAAATTTATTTTATTACAACAAAAAAAATTTATTTATTTATTTATTAATATTTTATATTTTTACGTTACGTTAAAAATAAATAAACAAAGTGGGTCACACACACATTATTATTATCATTATTATTAGTTAACAACAAAGGATTAACAACGACGTGAATAATAATAATAAAAGTCGTATTTTTTTCGTCTTTTTCTTTTTCAAAAAAAAAAAAAAAAAAAATGGACTCTGATAATAATATTTATTTATTTTTATTTTATTTTTTCCGTGTATTAATAATGCTTTTGTTCCGTGATTAGATAATTTCGAAATGTAGGAGTAGTGGTAGTAGTAGTAGTAGTAGTATTAATAATAATAATAATAATTTCTATTTATTTTTACATGTTATTTCGACCTCAATTACAAACATATATATATAGGAAAATGAGAGAAAAGAAATTTTTTTTTTTTTTTTTATTAATTTTCGCAACTCATTTAAAAAATTTCTTTTGTTTTTGTTTGTTTGTTTGTTTTCGAAAATTAACAACAATAACAATACTCTTGTCATTTTTTTTTTTTTTTTTTTACTTTTAAATAATTAAAAAAAAAAAAAAAAAAAAAAAAAAACGGTTATATTGTGATTGTGATGATAATAATAACAACGACAATCTTTCGAGTTTAAAATTAGGTCTTATCAATTACTATACGACAATTCGACATGCAAACAAACAAACAAACAAACACAAACACAATGAGTTTAGTTGGCAAACGTTGTTGTTGTTATTGTTTTTTACGCATTATAAATATTATTATTACGTTAATGTTGTTCATCACGTATATATATTCGAGACCGTAAAAATCACATATACGAGTCGGCCATTTTTTTTTCTTCTTTTTTCACTACGATACCCATCTTTCTTTCTTTTTTTTTTCCTCCCTTCCCCCCTCCCTCTCTCTCTCTCTCCGACAAACAAACAACATTGGGGGGGGGGAAAAGTCGAATTAATTAATTAATTAATAATAATAATGACTGTTTGTAACGTTTCGACGATTGATTGTTACTAATTGGTTCGATAATTATCCTCCCTCGACATTTTTAAATTTTTGACAAGTTTTACGAACGCTTAGGACACACACAAATACGTGAAATTATTATTATTATTATTATTTTAATAAATGGACATTATTTAGCATACGACGAATACTACGAATGTGACGACTACGATATAAGCAACAAAAACAAAAACAACAACAATCGATATACAAAAATGGTAAAACGAGTTTAAAAAAAATTATATTATTATTATTATTATTATTCTCATTTTTATTATCATTATTTGCATGTAATTATTCATTTGTTTCGTTTCGAAAAAAAAAAAATTTTTTCTTCGTAGGTTTAGGTACAACCTTTTTGTATCAATTCGAAATTATTTTACAACTAATGTCTTTATACACTTTTCGTAGTGTTATCCTAAAATTAGTAGGGAATGGAATTTTTTTTTTTTTTTATTTAGATCAAAGCCATATTATCTATGCAAATAAGTTTTTTTTTTGGGGGGGGTGCAACGGGGAGGGTCGAAAAGGCAAGAGAAGGGTTTTTTATTTGGCGTGGCTGGGGAAATCCTTCTCGCGACGTTTTCCATTGTTTTTTTTTTTTTTTTTTTTTTCAAACTCGCCCTTTTTGCCTCGCAAAAATTTCAAACAAAGTAATCACCATCATCATCATCATTATCGTTTTCCCTCGTATCAAACCCGTTATTACAAGTTGTAATAAAAACGAACTAAATAAAAAAAAAAAAAAAAAAGCGATTTTCATTACTGTTAAAGTTCTTCTCCGTTTTCACAAACGTATCACTATTTGCAAATTATTTTTAAAAAGACCTCCCCCCCCCCGAAAAAAAAAGTCAACGCGTTCATCAAGAAAATTTCTATTTATTATTATTATTATTATTTTTTTTTTTTTAAAGCCATTTTTGCATACAATTAACACCTTCGTAATTTTCCTCTCTATTCGTTATTATCTC
The DNA here is from genome assembly GCF_000006295.1 of Pediculus humanus corporis. NCBI lineage: Eukaryota > Metazoa > Arthropoda > Insecta > Psocodea > Pediculidae > Pediculus > Pediculus humanus. Next base: position 33,437 of record NW_002987001.1, read on the forward strand.
TCTCTCTCTCTCCTTCGAACAAACTCTTCAAAAAAAAAAAATTTCAAACAAAGAAAAGCTAATCATATCGTGAATATTAAAGAAAAAAGAATCGATTTCACAACCTGTACACGATCGAGAAGGACAACAAAACCTTAGCCGATAGCACAGAACGTTTCAAGGTGAACCTGTGAAGAAGTTTTTTTCGAGAAAAATTGTGTTACGGTTTTTAGTTGCCTTGGTCGTTGCGAGCGGGTACAAAAAAAATAATAATATCAATAACGTCAACGATAATTGTTATAATGTGTGCCTCCCCCCCCCCAAAAAAAAATAAAAATAGATAGAAGGGATATAGAAGAAGGGGCCCTCTCTCTCTCTCTCTCTCCCCCCCCTCTTTCGGTGGAAGTCGAAACGGGTTAAAACGAAAAAATCGATTTTGGCTTCGATTTATCTGACCGAATTTTTAACACGTTTCATTTTTTTTTTTTTTTTTTTTTTTTTCCACATCTTTGGGATCTTAACAAAAAAAAAATTTGGCTCCGACATAAAATATTATTCGCCATTTTGACAAGGGCAAATCTAAAAACAGAAAATTCCCTCTCACCGTCCCCCCCTCTCTCTCTCCCCCTCATTTTTCTTCCCTGTTTTTGTTTTTGTTGTCGTTTTTATTTTTAATAGCATTTTGACAAATTTTATTCCCACGTTAAGTATGTAAGTATTTAAACGTATATCTTATTAGTATTATTATTATTATTAATGTCTTTTATTTTGAGGATTGGGGTCGGGGGAGGGAAGGGAGGGGAGGGGATAAAAGCAAAAAAAATTGGCTCTGTGATATTTATTTATTTATTTTTGTGCAAATCTTTAATCAAAATGTCTTAACGTTTTGAAATATATATGAAATTCGTTTGTTTCATTTTGTTTTCGAAAATCAAAATCAAAAATAATAATAATAATAATAATAACGAAAACAATCGCGCGAATGTTTCGAAACAAAATAAAATAAAAAACAGATGGTAACGTTTTGTTTTTGTTGTTGTTGTTGTCGTCGTCGTCGACTGCTCGACGTTTCCATGTTGTCGACCAAAGTAAAACGTTTCCGGTTGAACATTAATAATAATAATAATAATATTTTTAATAATTACGAACGAGAATGAAAAAAAAAAAAACAAATTAAATCAATAACCTGATTGATCGCGATTATCATTATCATTATTATTATTATTATTACTTATTGCAATTTGATTTAACGTGGAAATTTTTTTGTTTTTCTTTTTCTTTACTTTAACGTAACTTGACGGAGTCGTACGTTCGATTTAACGTTAGCCTCATCGTTTTTTTAAAAATAATTTCAACTCCGTCCGATTATTATTAAATGAATAAAACTCACACGCACAAACTCATTTCTCACGGGTTTTTTTTAAAAAAAAAAAATAAAAATTTCATAATCAATCGTTTAAATTGCTTAATATTTGCTGTAGTTTGGATAGAGAGAGAGAGAGAGAGAGAGAGAGAGAGAAAAAGATGGTAAACACGACACGCGAGAATTTTCTTTTTTTTTCTTTTTTTTTTTTTTTTTAATAGAAACCATTAAATGCGATGAACGAACGAAAAACAAAATTTTTTCAAGGCGAAAATTTAAAAGAGAGAGAAAGAGAGAAAGACGGAGAGGACGGGGAGAGAGAGAGAGAGAGAGAAAAAAAAAATAAATAAATAAAAGTTTCGAAAAAAAAAAAAAAAAAAAAAATTGTTGTTTAAATTGAAAATGACGTTTTTTTTTTTTTTTTTTTTAAATCGTGCTTATTCGAGTACGTACGTGGGAGTAGACCTCCGACGACATGTTGGACGTGGAAACAGAGACAAGCCGTAAAAAAACAAACAACAAATTAACGACTCAAACCGCAATCGAAACATAATAAGGCCAAACCAAGAGAGAGAGAGAGAGAGAAAAAAAAAGTAAATGTATTTTTTTTTTTTTTTTGTTCGAGGGTACGAACGATATTCAGACAGACAAAAAAAACCATACAAACAAACAAACAAACGATCGAATATTCGACCGAAAAATAAAAAGCAGACGACAAAACGGAATAATGAAATTAATAATTTTTAAAATGTTTTTCTTTTTTATTTATTTATTTATTACAAACCAAAACGTCTTTTTTTGCAAAATCAGGTTTTGAGTGAACCTGAGGTATACAAACCAACCGCATTAATTCGTGCAAAGTTAAAAAAAAAAAAATTTCCGTTTTTGCTTTATTCACGGTTACCTTTTCTTTCTTTCTTTCTTTCTTATTTTTTTTGCAATGAAAAAAAAGTAATGATAATAATAATGATAATGATGATGATAAACGTGAAAAGACTCACTCGTTCAAGGTTTAACTTAACAAGTAAATTATCATCGTAAATTTTCATTCTACACAGTTACTTACTATCGATTCGAGATTGTTCGAAAAAAAAAAAAGTGAGTCATGCAAGCCTTACAGGTACCAACAGGTTATTATTATTATTATTATTATTATTACTACTACTACGCGTTTCACCTCCATTTTTAGCTAGTTTCTTTATGTTTTTTTTTTTTTTCCATTATTAATCTCGTTACTTTTTTTTTTAAATGTATACGATATTTCAAAGAGTAAAGTCTATCGTGCAAAAATAATACTAATAATAATAATAATAATAATAATAATAATAATAATAATAATAATAATAATTTTTTACGATTCGGACGGACGGACGGACGATCGCGTGGACAGGTGATAAAAAATTTTTTTTTTTTTGACACCGTCCGTGAACGTACACCTCGATGACGTAGACGTAAAATGAAATATATAAAAAACCTGAACTCGCAATCACGCAAAAACGAGGGGGGAGAGAAAGAGAGAGGAAAAAAAAGTAATAACCATGATGATGATGATGATGATGATGATGAAATAAATATATCGTTGCTACCGTTTTTACGTATAAAATTACCATCACTCGCATTAATATTATTATTATTATTATTACTTTTCTCGTTTGTTTGTTCTTTTGCATTTTCAAGTCGGTCGTTTTTCCAAATTTTTTTTTTTTTTTTATTCGAAACTCGATAATGATGATGATGATGATTAAATCAAACGAATCGGTATATGAAAATTTAAAAAAATTTCTCTTTGGACATTTATTATTACGTTGTTTGTCATTAAAAAAAAAAAAAAATAATAATAATAATAATAAATGAAAATTGTCGAAAGTTTGTTTGTTTGTTCGTTCGTAGGCTTGTTTGTTTGTTTGTTTGATCGTTTGTTTGTTTGTGTTGTTTGCCTAAATCGGATTTAACCATTTAAACGTTATCAAAATCCAGGTGAGATAATTAAATAAATAAATATTTCGTCCGGATGGAAAGGTGGTATTAAATTTAAAAAATTTTTCTCTTTCTTTCTCTCACACTCTCTCACTCTCTCTCTATCTCTCTCTCACACGCACACACAAAACAACAACAAAAAAATATAAAAAAAAAAATTTATTTTTAGTGATGAGGAGGACGATGATGACGATGACGATTTTGCAAATGCGCGCTTTTACATTAAATTAAATTAAATTAAATTTAATTTAAAAAAAGTAAACAGGATTTAAATTCGAATTTCCGTTTCTCTCTCTCTCTTTCTCTCTCTTTCCTTCTTTTTTCTTTTTCTTTTTAAAATACTTGGCGAAAGAACTCAAATGTTTACCGAAAAAAAAAAAAAAATGATTCGAATGATGAAGCAAAATTTTTTTTTTTTACAAAATGGTGAAAAATAAAATTGTTCTCAACGTTTTTTCTTTCTTTCTTTCTTTCCAAATTAAAAAAAAAAAAAAAAAAAAAAAAAAAAAGTCTTTGCACGATTAATAGTTCAAGTTCACGCGCTCGTACATCAAAAACGAAAAAAACGAAAAAATGGAGGACATTTTTCATTTTTTTTTTTTTTTTCGAGAGTAAAATACTCGAAAGAGAAATGACGACAACACGAAAAGGGAAATAAATAAAAAAAAGGAAAAAAAAGGAAAAAAAAAGGAGAAAAAAAGGAAACGCAAAATGAATTTTTTTGTTTGTTTGTTTGTTCGTAAAACGTTTTTCCCAATGTCAAACCCATTCACTTGAAATGTCGCCATGTTTTTTTCTCCTTTCCCACACCACCCCTCTCGGCGATTGCTGGGGGGGGGTGCGTAAATTGCGTAATGCGAACGTTTAAAAGATTTTTTTCATTTTCTTTCTTCTTCTTATTGGTTACAACGTGAGGCTGTGGTGGTGGTGGTGGTTCGTGGAAATTTTTTTTTTTTTTTTTTTTTGCAACGCAACTCACGCAAAAACACACGCACTTTTTTTTTCCAACAACAACAAGACCGGTTTTCATACAACACATGCGATTTACTTCCAAGGTTAAAAAATTTTTTCAAAAAAAAAAAAATTCATTGGAAAATTTACGAATCCGTACTAGAACGACTCGACTCAACTCAACTTACGTAATCTTAACTGGATAACATCATCATCATCATCATCATCATCATCATCATTATTATTATTATTATGGCTGGGAGTTGATAATTATTATATTTTTTTAATTACAAAAAAAAAAAAAAAAAAAAAAAGGTTGAAATTTAATCGGTTTTTCGTTAACCCTCATTGAACTAATGTCGTCGTTTGAACTTTACTCGGATCGTATAATTTATTTATTACTAATTATAATAATAATATTAATAATAATAATAATAATAATAATAATAATAATAATAATAATAATAATAAATAGGAATCCACAACTCGAGGTTTTATGCTAAAAAAAAAAAAAAAGGGAAAATTTCCGCTACGTAAAAGGGTATCATCACACATCTAACGGTGTCATAATTTTCGAAGAAAAAAAAAAAAAAAAAAATGGCGTCGAGGTGAAATTTTCAGTTTGTTCTCCTTTTCCATTTCAATTATTTTTTCGCCATTTTCATTTTTTTTTTTTTGTAATGATTTCTCAACGGAACGAATACTAACAAATTTTTGCGACCGTAAAAAGTTTTTAAAAATTAAAATTAAAACGAAGATGGTTTCTGTTTTTAGGTCGGTCGGAATACGCGTGCGCGAGTTAAAACGTTAGAGTTTGTGTGACACTTTTTGGCACTTGGTTTCGTTCGCTAATAAATGCAATCCAAATGAAACAAAAATAATAATAATAATAATAATAATAATAATAATAATAATAATAATAATAATAATAATAATAATAATAATAAAATTTACGACGGTTTTTTTTATATTCTTTTTGGAAAATGGAAAATTTGACCGTTTTTTTTTTTTTTTTTGAACCTGAATTGAAAAAATTTGACGTTAACGTCGAATAAATAAAAAAATTTTATAGTCCCTTTGCTCTCTCACTTTCTCTTCCCCCCCTCTCTCTCTTTCTCACCCCTTTGATCGATTGATTTTTGCCCCTTTTGGAAAATGTCCGAAATTATCGCGAAAAAATAATAATAATAATTCCTCCCCCCCTTTTTTTTAAAAACGCTTTTGCGAATCTTCTTCGCTTTAAAAAAAACCTGATTTGCGGGTTATTTTATTAAAAAAAAAAAAAAAAAAAAAACCTGAACGTTTCTAGTGTAAAGAAATTATAATCGTTAGAAAAAACCAAAAAAAAAAAAAAAAAGGAGTCAACACCGTCAAAATCGACATGACGATAATAATAATAATAATAATAATGTAAAATTTACAAAATTAAATTAAATTAAAATTAAAAATGAAATGAAAACCGACCGACCATCGGGGTGGGGTGGGGGGGGGCTAACTTTCCGGATGAGTTACAATAACGTTCGTTCGTTTGTCATATTTAAATTTCTCTCACAATTGATTGACGTTCGTAATGGCGTCATCGAAATCAATTTTAAATAATAATAATAATAATAATAATCTTAATAAAGAAAAGGAAAAAAAAAAAAAAAATGGAGGCGATCATTGGTGGCAATTTCGAAACAGAAAACAAACGCTTAATTTTCTCTTCAATGAATCCCCGCACGAGCTTACGTACGAATAGGGGGGGGGAGGGAAAACACTTTGAAAATTGTGTCCCGGTGGGGTGGGGGGCACACTTCGTTCGATGAAACCAATAAAAAAAAAAACTTTTTTTTTTTTTTAATTTGTACGCAAAAAAAAAAAAATTCTTTGCCTATGGCGCGATTGTGTGTTCAATGACACAAGGTAAAAAAAAAAAAAATATCAATAACGATGATGATGATGATGATTATAATAATAATAATAATAATAATAATTCAATAATGTGAAAAATGGTAAATAATTTTGTAATCGTATAAAAACTTTGAATAAAGGACACCCGGTCGAAACGCGTTAAAAAAAAAAAAAGAACAACCTTATACGTACATGCGTGTACGTATAATACATTCACGTTTATTTAAATTAAATTTTTCTCTCTCTCTCTCTCGACGAGAAGGTTTCGCCATTTTCATCCGAGCCCCCCCCCAAAAAAAAAAAACTCGAAGAAAAGAGTGAGAGAGAGAGAGAGAAAACGGGAAGAAAAAAAATTTTTTTTTTACCTTTTTTTTTTTTTTTTAAAGTCCTAGATTTATTATTATCGATTACGTTCTCGATTGATTGGTTGATTGATTGATGCTGTCGCGTAATCCGAACCGGGCCAAATATTTAAACGACGAAGGTTTTGTCATTGATGGCACGAACCACCCCCGCAAAACTCCTCCCCACTTATTTCATTTCTTCGATTCGAGACTCCAACGAATCTAATGAAAATTTTAATATATAAATTAATATTTTTTCTCCCCCCCCCTTTTTTTTACTGTTTTAATAATAATAATAATAATAATAATAATAATCGGTGGATTTTTTTTTTTTTTTTTTTTTGATCCCATGTTATTTTAATTAGTGATGGAAATTGATTTGCTCTCGGCCAAGTTCTTTGACATTGTTTAACATTTTAATAGGTTTGAAAGAAAACAGGCAGGCAGGCAGGCAGGCAGGCAGGCAGGCAGGCAGGCAGGCTCGTTCCTCCCGTGTCGTGCAAAGGCACAATGTCGAAAAAATAATAATAATAATAAAATTACGATTAATTTTTAACGCGAGAACAAAGTCGAATGTGAGGTACGTGCGTGGTTTGTTTTTTTTTAATGCAATGCATTAAAAAATGACTCATTTTCTCTCTCTCTCTCTCTCTCTCTCTCTTTTTTTTTTTCCTGTTCGTTTTAATAGAGCATGAATGCAAAAAAAAAAAAAAAAAAAAAAAAAAAATTCGAATGATGAAGCAAAATTTTTTTTTTTTTTACAAAATGGTGAAAAATAAAATTGTTCTCAACGTTTTTTCTTTCTTTCTTTCTTTCCAAATTAAAAAAAAAAAAAAAAAAGAAAAAAAATCTTTGCACGATTAATAGTTCAAGTTCACGCGCTCGTACATCAAAAACGAAAAAAACGAAAAAATGGAGGACATTTTTCATTTTTTTTTTTTTTTTTCGAGAGTAAAATACTCGAAAGAGAAACGACGACAACACGAAAAGGGAAATAAATAAAAAAAAGGAAAAAAAAGGAAAAAAAAAGGAAACGTAAAATGAATTTTTTTGTTTGTTTGTTTGTTTGTTTGTTCGTAAAACGTTTTTCCCAATGTCAAACCCATTCACTTGAAATGTCGCCATGTTTTTTTCTCCTTTCCCACACCACCCCTCTCGGCGATTGATGGGGGGGTGCGTAAATTGCGTAATGCGAACGTTTAAAAGATTTTTTTCATTTTCTTTCATCTTCTTATTGGTTACAACGTGAGGCTGTGGTGGTGGTGGTGGTTCGTGGAAAATTTTTTTTTTTTTTTTTTGCAACGCAACTCACGCAAAAACACACGCACTTTTTTTTTTCCAACAACAACAAGACCGGTTTTCATACAACACATGCGATTTACTTCCAAGGTTTTGCACGCATTTCGTTCTCGTTTATTACGTTTGTTTTTGTTTGTTTGTATGTTTGTATCTTTGTTTTTTTTCATAAAGACGAAAATACGGAGATGATAAAAAATGATTTGGAGGGAAATAGGGGGGAGGGAAGAATTTAAGAAATTTTTTCAAAAAAAAAAAAAAAAAAAAAAATTCATTGGAAAATTTACGAATCCGTACTAGAACGACTCGACTCAACTCAACTTACGTAATCTTAACTGGATAACATCATCATCATCATCATCATCATCATCATTATTATTATTATTATTATGGCTGGGAGTTGATAATTATTATATTTTTTTAATTACAAAAAAAAAAAAAAAAAAAAGGTTGAAATTTAATCGGTTTTTCGTTAACCCTCATTGAACTAATGTCGTCGTTTGAACTTTACTCGAATCGTATCGTAATTTATTTATTACTAATTATAATAATAATGATAATAATAATAATAATAATAATAATAATAATAATAAATATAAATCCACAACTCGAGATTATATTTTTATGCTAAAAAAAAAAAAAAAAAAAAAAAGGAAAATTTCCTCTACGTAAAAGGGTATCATCACACATCTAACGGTGTCATAATTTTCGAAAAAAAAAATGGCGTTGAGGTGAAATTTTCAGTTTGTTCTCCTTTTCCATTTCAATTATTTTTTCGCCATTTTCAGTTTTTTTTTTTTTTTTGGTAATGATTTCTCAACGGAACGAATACTAACTAATTTTTGCGACCGTAAAAAGTTTTAAAAAAAAAAATTAAAACGAAAATGGGTT
>NW_002987001.1:42150-79550 GCF_000006295.1 Pediculus humanus corporis
AAAAAGGTTTAAAAAAAAAAATTACATTTTGATGCGAAAAGAACAAAAAAAAAAGGAAATGGGAAAATCAATAATGTTCGATTATTTTTCCAAAAAAAAAAAAAAAAAAAAAAAAACCTCGATCGAAATCTCGTGCCTCCTTCTTCAACATTTAACCGAATCGATTTATTTTTATCGGTTAAAATATCGTCTGCTAATTTTTTTTTTTTTTTTTTTTTTTTCGGTTGAACCTCACATGATATTAACATTTCGGCACGCGATTCAACCGCACCACCATACCCGTGTCACTCCCCAATATCGCTCTATTGCGATATCCCTAATTTAGGGGCAACGAGGAGTTTTTTTCAGCTAATGAATAAATGCGAGGGTTAAAAAAATAAATAAATAAATAATAATAATAATAATAATAATAAATAAAGCGTGAACGAATAAATAAATAAATAAATAAAAATGGGCGAGAATAGGAATGGGATTGTTGTTGTTCGAAAGTCGACTTTTGCGACAAAAATTAAATGAAATTGTTCGTAAATGGCCTCACAAATTTGTATAATTATACACATTTAGTTTCCCTCCCCCGCCCCGCCCTCCTCTTAGTGTTTGAATACATAAATAAACAAAACTAAAACGCAATTTCTTTTTTTTTTTCTTACAAAAAAAAATTAAGCAACGGCGTAATTATTAGACAAATTGAATATCTCTCTTCCTTTGTTTGAAAAGCATGTATTTTAATAATAATAATAATAATAATAATGGTAATAATATTAATAATATATAAAAAAAAAAATAAATAGATAACGAGTGAAAAAAAGTGAAATGATACGGAGATGCGTGCCATATCTGCAGGCAACCGAACCGAAGGACATTTGACACAGTTTGCATTTGTGATTATTATCCGTTCGATTACCATTTTCAGAATATTGACGAAATCGAATTGCACAAAGGCGGATTGCTTTCAAAAAAAAATTTTAATCGCATAAAAGGAAAAAAGGAAGTGACGGACAAAAACAAAACCCATTTCTCTCCTCTCCTTTCCCCCCTTTCGCCACGACCGAAAAGGAAATGGCGTTCGGGTATTTTTTTTTTCGAAACTCTCCTAATAGAGACGATCAATTAAAATTCATTAAACATTTTTTTTTTTTTTTTTAACGAAAGAATCAATTGAATGTTTATTATTAGCACAACATTTGTTTTCTAAAAAAAAAAAAAAAAAAAAAAAAAAAAAGTTTTGATTATGAGACGACAGACAAATTCAAAACACGAGTCAAATCCCCTGCTGTTTTAAGAATTTAGAAATTTAAAATGTTAATTTTATGTTTTGTTTATTTTCATGACAAAAACAGAGAGCCATGTTGAGCAACCTTGCAAGCTATTTAGGATATGCTGCATCAGCAAGTAAAACATCTCAAGAAGAGAAAGCACCAGGAGATATGAGGTTCCGAGCCGTAGAAGAAGATGAATGGGTACTCGTTGATAGAAACGAAAACGAAAATGAAACTAGCATTTTGAGAAAAGAAACGGATGAAGATGCCGAAATGACGAGAGTCACCCTAGGAATAAGTACCTGCCCCAATACATCTCCCGAATCGTCAAAACCTATTTCGAGGTCAGCCTCTTTAGACGTATTGAATCCTCTCCAAGAATCTTGGTACCTAACACCTCCTCCATCGTTCACCTCCAAGGGACCCATACACATGGAAACCTCGCCGTTAGAAAACCTTCTTATCGAACACCCGAGCATGTCGGTGTACGAGCACACGCAAAGAACTGATACGGCTAGTGGTAAAATGAGTAATTCGTCGCCATCGAGCGGTGCGAAAATTGAGGAAAATCATTCCGCGGTTTTATTACCAATCAAGGAAAGAATGTACAAACTCCCTCGTAATAAGCTCAATTCAACAAAATGGGCTAAAAAGCAAACGTCCAATTCGTCGAGTTCGACATCTCAAGTTCCTCCGGAAACGGAAACGCAAAGTGAATCTAAAGAAACCAAAATGAAAAGTTTCGTTAAATCTCCGAGACGGTCGATGAACGTCGAAATGGAAAACATCCCTAAAAAAGCCCTTAGAAAAAGGTCAAACAATTCGGGAACGCCTGGAATGATCTCAAAAAACAACACGAGAAACGACGTCATCAGAGAAGAAACGACAGTTCAAATTGTCCCCGTTTTACCACCGAGAAGGTTATACTCAGAAGTATTAGGAACCAAACAAATATCAGAACCAACCGTCCAAACTCCAAAGTCAGTCGTACCGCAACCATCGGAACCTGTAAAAAAACCCGATCTTCTCGAACCCGTGCCTGAAACCGCTCAAGAACCTACCGCTCCGCTCTCGGAAGAAAGCGTCATGTCGGTCGAGGAGAGTTCTGACGAGATGTCAATGAGGCCAGACGACAGGGAAGAGCATAGAAGAGCAGTTCAAACAACTTTACCCGACAGACAAAATCGTTTACTTAGTTTAAACAGGTCTGCGCAAAAGGTAAGGGTTTTATCATTAATACCATCGAACGTAATTCACGTCGAAAAAAGAATAAAAAAAAAAAAATTAATTGAACTTAACTTAAGTTAATCATTTATTCTTGCAACTGTTTCTATGATATCATCATCATCATCATCATCATCATCGACACTTGTACTTGTATTATTATTATTATTATTTGCTTTCTAACCTTGACCGATTCCAACCATTCAAGTTTTTCTTTTTTTAACGTATTAAAATCGATACAAAAAAAAAAGTTTTAACAATAAAATAAAAAATTTCATTTTTTTTTTTTTTTTTTTCGCGAATGTAAATTTGAATAATAAACTCCGACCATCATTATTATTATTATTATTATTATTACAAGTATCATTAAAATAATAAGATTCATTTGAAAAAAAAAAAAAAAAAAAATTTTCTTTCAAATTATTGTTTTTAAAAGAATAATTATGTTTAATTTAGGTTGTGGTGGGAGTCCAGTAAATCGGATTATGTGGAAATTCAAATTGCGCAATGTCAATTTGGGGTTAATTTATAACTATCCATGCAAAAAAAAAAAAAAAACGCGCGCTCGTCGAATTAAAATTAAAAGAACTTTAAAAAAAAAAAAAAAAAATTTATAAAAACTTTAAAAACACACCACAAACCAAAAAAAATAAATAAATTTAAGTAAGATAAAAAAAATAAATAAATAAACTAACAAACAAACAAACAAACAGACAAACGTGCTCGTAAAAAAATAGTAGAAAAAAAAATTTTTTTTCGCGCAAAAGTGAAAAATGGCAAAAAAAAAAAAAAAAAAATATTAACAAGACGTTTTTAATTGAGTGATGATTTTAATTATTATTATTATTTTTTGTTTTGTTTTTTAAACTTTTTTCGAAACGATTTTTTCGCATTTCCGCCCGCTTTCCACCTTTTTTTTTTTTTTTTTTTTTTTGTTTCTCCCCGAGATCTCCTCGTTTCCCCCCCCCCCCGCTCGCCCGCCCGCCCGACCGAATACGTTTTGACATAACCGTGTGTTGTTATTACCCTCTGCAGGTCGAGCTGCGCAAAACCTGTGACCTAATGAAAAAAAACCAACTTGTAAGAACTAATAAGGCTCGTGAAGTGAATTTTCGAAACAAACGACAACGTCGTTCCGACATGATGCAACGACACAGCGGAGCCAACAACAACCGTAAATGCGCCAAAACTTCATTGTGTTGATTGAGAGAGACAGAGAGAGAGAGAGAGAGAGAGAAAGAGAGAGATCGAAAAAAAAAAAAACGATGGGAAAATCATTGGACGACATCATACACAAACAAACAAAAAAACAAAAAACCGCCTGCATATCAAAACAAAACAAAAACAAAACTTTTCTTTTTTTTTCACTCATCGTTTGAAACAAATTATTAATATATAGTTAAAGAATAATAATAATAATAATAATAATAATAATAATAATTTCAATAAAATGTATACCATTAATACAAATAATATTAAAATTAAATTTATATAAATATCATGTAAATATTACTATTGTAAATGTTTTAATAATTACTATTGTTATTAGTATTATTATTATTACTATTGTTTTTTTTTTTTTTTTTGTAACAAATTAATTTACCAAATTTAAAAAATTTCGAAATTTCCCTAACTTTCCCATTTCAAATTTTAAAATTTTGCAATTTATGGAAAAGCTGTGCTTACCCGTGAGTAGAGTGGAAACGAAATTTCATCATCCACCGTCGAAATTTTCACGGCGTTTTTCCATACTGCTGCTGCTGCTCCTCTCTGAAAAACCAACAAATAATAATAGTAATAATAGTAATAATAGTGATAATGATAATGATAATGATAATAATAAAACATTAATAATTAAGAGCGGTGTAAGCGGTTTATTAAAAATAGAATAAAATTGTAGATTTGTGAATAAAATAAATAATTATTTATAAGATTATTATTATTATTATTAACAGAAATAATGTATAAAATAATAAATAATGTGTATAAAAAAAAAATAATAATAAATTTGTAAAAAAAAAAAAAAGAAAAGAAAAAAGAAAAAAAAATTATAATTATTATTATTATTACGGTTTGAGCTTTAGAAAGTCCGTTGCCTAATTTCGATTTTTATGTATCGTGTGAATTTTTTTTTTTTTTTCTAATATGCAACAAAACAATAAAATAATAATAATAATAATAATAATAATAATAATTTAAGTTTATGTATATACACACACGTATACCACACGTACATGTAATAAAGCTCAAAGACAAATAAAAAAAATTTTTTTTTCTTTTTTCTTTTTTTTAAAAAAAATGTATTTAATAATTATATTCAAATATTTTTTGATAGTTTTTAGTTATAAGCAGAAGAAAAAAAAAAAAAAAAGGAAAAAAAGGGGGATGAAAAAAAAAAAAACAAAAACAAAACAAAATCTATACGAAGTTTAAAAAAAAAATAAATAAATAAATAAATAAATAAATAATAAGCACGTGTCAAAATTTTAAAAACAATCACGTGTGTTTAAATTAACCCTCGATTGTTTTTATTTGTTTGTTTTGACCGCTAATTAACGAATTTTTCGAAAGAAAAAAAAAAAAAAAAAAGGTTACATAAATCAATAATGTATGTTTTAATAATAATAATGATAATAATAATATTTAATAATCATAATAATAATAATATTAATAATAATTTTAGATGTGTAAGTTTTACGATGTACTCGTCGGTCATCTTATGTGATAATCATAATCATAATAGCCGATTTAGGCTAGTTTTTTTTTTCTTTTTTTTTTTTTTTTTTTTCTTGTCTTTTTAAGTAGGAACTTTTCTCTACCCCTTTTTCTACCCACTCCCTCCCTACCTTTCTCATTCCCTCTCATCCTAAACTTATTCGATAATTCTACCTTTAGATCCGTACTATATATATATATTTTTTTCCCTTCATTTTTCTAGTTAGAATTTTTTTTTTAATATGCTTTTGCTACATAATTAATTTATAGAGTTTTTTGTCGAAGCAAAAAAAAAAAAAAAAAAAAAAAAAACGACTTTTTAAAAATTTTAAATATAAAATATGTAAATCGAAATATTTAAACAATAAACGGGGGCGCAAGACGCATTCAAACTCCAAATTTTAATAATATTGAATATGTTTTCGAAGAGAAAATTACACATAATAATACTTTTCGAAAAAAATTTGGATGCAGTGCGAAAAGCTTTAAATAATTCGATGTTTAAAAAAAAAAAAAAAAAAAAAAAATTGTTAAAAAAAAAGGAGCCTTGAGTTTAGACATGACGGCACTCATGTCAGTTTTACTATTAAATATTATTATTATTATTATTATTATTATTATTATTATTAATCGAACCTTTAATAAAACGAATTTTTTTTTTTTTTTTTTTGTGCAAGGTTAAACTCGATTCGAGAATTTAATAGGTACTTTTGTTCGTACTCGAAAAAAATAAGGGGGGGGGGGAAGGAAAAACTATCGATTTCCCTTCTCTTCCCTTTTCAAACATAATGGGGAAAAAACCTAGTGATGATACATGTTGAAATTGTACTGCCAAATTACATATTAATGTTACCTCTAAATTATTTATTTTTTTATTCAAAAAAAAAAGTATGTTTTTGTCAAAATAATTTATTATTATTATTATTATTATTATTATTATTATTATTATTAATGAAGAATGCAAAAGATATGGTGTTTATATAATTTTTAAAAAAAAATGTTGCATTTGTTTCTTTTAAATTAATTGTTACTACTACTACTACTATTATTATTATTAATTGATTAATTTTTTTTTTTTTTTGTTCATTGCTTTTCAAGTGTGGACTGGAAAAATGTTTTCTCTGTTAGGTACTGAAAAACCAAGTGCCATTTTACAAAAAGAAGGAATTATTACTTTAATTATATTACCAAGCATTAAACTCAAGCTAAAGTAAAAAAAAATAATAATAATAATTGAAAATGACAAAAAAAACTATTTTATCGAATTCAAGCTTGAAAATTTTAATTTGTATATTTAAAAATTGTCCATTTAAAAACAAAAAAAAAAAAAAAAAAAAAAATATTTATTTTAAATTTTTAATTAATATTTAAAAAGAAATAATAATAATAATAATAATAATAATAATAATTAATTATCCTTGGTTAAGGGTGAAAATAATTGTTTTTAATTCTTCGTTTTTTTTTTTTATTCTCTCTTAAACGGCAGGGTCTGACATTTTGTATGGGAAAAGTATTATGTATGTGTAATAAGGGAAAATGATATAATAAAATTGAAAAATAATTTTTTCTGGATAAAATAATTAATAAAAAAAAACATGAGAGCAGCAACAGGAAATTTGTTTCTTTTTTTTTTTTTAACCTTGTTTTTTTTTTTTTAAACGACAGCAGGAAAGAAAAAAAAAAAATTCTCATCGAAATAATTTTGGCACTGGTTAACAAAAAAAAAAAAAAAAATGGAGGCTTAAAGTGCTTTTTGTGCTTTTTTTGAAGTTTATAAATAATTTTGATATTTATAATAAATTAGAATTTAATGAATTGTGGTATTAAAGTCAAAGAAAAAATGTGGATTTGAGAAATTGTGACGATTTAAGATGGCAATGAAATAAATTTTTATTATTAAAATTAATTTTTCCATATGTTAGTATTAATTAAATTTTATGAAAAAAAGAAAATGAATATTTAAAATTTTAAAAAGTTAATTACCCACAATGATATTTAAATATTTTTTTTCCCTTTAAACCACAAATAAAATTAATAATATTAATTAATAGGAGAAAATAAAAATAAATTTGAGAAAGAAATTTTAAATGGCATTTGTTTGACATTTATGAAATAGTTTTAAAATAATTAAAACTTACGTCATATAGTATAAGACCTTTTAAATTTCTATAAAAATTTCATTTAATAAATGTGTAGGATTCTAAATTTTTTTTTTTTTTTAACTTAAAAAAATTGAAATTACCGTTTCAAAAAAAACTTATCAAACTTTTTTTTTTTTTTTTTTTCACCATTTAACATCGGAATCATGTGTACCAACCAACAAATTTTGATAATGTCGAATGAAAAGTTAGGTGTTTAGTTACTTAAACAGTTCTTATTAAACACTTACATAATTTTCGAGTACATATTAATTCGAAATACGTAAAATATAAAACACGTGGACAACAGTTAATTTTAAGTAATATAGGTTAAATTGAAAGGAAGTCGACTGTGCAATACCAATATGTCTAAATTACCTGATTTATTAAAAATGACAAGGCCTTATATTATTGGAATGGTACATGTTAAAGCTCTACCAGGTAATTTGAACTTTTAATGTAATCGAAATAAAACTTACCTAATTTAGAAGAACAAAAACTAAAGACGATGATAAGTGTAGTGAAAGCACGTGGCTAACTTTCCCGGTGATTTCCGACATCTTGGAGTAATTACATAGGCGTTCAAGTATTCTTTGAATCGTAGCAAAAAGCTCATTCGCGCTCAAATTACCAAGTATTTGAATTTTTTAAATTACTGTTATACGAATAATTTAAATAAGAAATAAATTAAAAATTTTCAGGGACTCCAAATAATAAATTAAATATAAATTCTTTGATTGAAGAAGCTTGCAACGATGTTGAAATATATAAGTCGTGCAACGTAAATTCTATTTTAGTAGAAAATATGCACGATGTGCCATATGTGCAATCAAAATCAGTGGGTCCAGAAATAATTGCATCAATGACAAAAATTTGTTCTGAAATTAAAAATATTTTGCCTCGGCATATGACTTGTGGTGTTCAGGTACCTGCTAACAATTTGTAAGATCATATGTATTAAATTTAATTGAAGAATAAGAGCAAAAGACTATGGTTTGAATTTTAGATTTTAGCTGGAGCTAATAAGGAAGCACTTGCTGTTGCCCAGGCTGCAGAATTACAGTATATCAGAGCTGAAGGTTATGTTTTCAGTCACATCGCTGATGAAGGTTTAATGAATTCTTGTGCTGGTGAATTGCTTCGATATAGGAAATACATTGGAGCTGAGAATATATCTATATGGACTGACATTAAAAAAAAGCATTGGTACAATTTTGAATAACCAATAATTCTTTGAGTTAAATTTAAAGTGAAACATTTAAATGTTAATTAACTACTTTTTATTTCAGTTCTCATTCCATAACAAGCGATTTAACATTAGTGGAAACAGCTTTAGCTGCTGAATTTTTTTTATCCGATGGTATAGTTCTAACAGGAAAAACTACTGGGAATGCAATAAGAAAATCAGATTTTATAAAAATTCAAAATTCTTGCTCACTGCCTATCGTAATTGGGTCTGGAGTTACAGCTGAGAATGTTGCTGATTTTTTAAATGCTAATGCTATTATTGTGGGATCATATTTCAAAAAGGAAGGATTGTAAGCCTTAAAATAATAAGTTTAAATCACAGTTTAACTTTTGATATTTCTTAATTGTATTTTTTGTAGGTGGAGTAATGAAGTTGATAAAAATAGAGTGGAGAATTTTATGAATGTGTTAGTGGAAAAAAGTACAAAAATGCAATTAAAAAGTTAACATTTATTAAAATCTTGGTTCTACACAAACATTCAAACCATTAGTTGATAAAAGAACTATTTCACCGGCTAACATTGGCTTTTCCCTTGAATGTGGATCTGGCAAAATTTTAAATTGCCTCAAAAGAGTTGAGAGTGTGACTTTCATTACGAGCATTGCATATTTTTGCCCAATACAATTCCTTGGACCTGCACTGAAAGGTATGAAAGCATAAGGGGATCTTGATTGAATAGCTTCAGGAAGAAAATTATCAGGATTAAATTTTTCTGGATTTGGCCAAATATTCGGATTGTGATGCAATGAATAAATATTTATGCATAATTGAGTTCCTTTGGGAACAATATAATTTCCTTGCAATTGTAAATCTTTTTTTATATTTCTTCCTATTATGGGTATGCTCGGATATACACGTTGTACTTCTTTTAAAACTCTTTCTAAATATTTCATTTCCTGTACGTCGTTATAAGTCGGTTTACGAGTTGATCCATCAAATATATCCATTTGTTCTTTATAAGCCAATTCCTAAAAAAAAATTTTTTTACAATTTAAGGAAAGTATATTTTTAAGTGAGGAAAATGTGTCCGTCTAGTTAATATCATACCTGAACATCTGGATTTTCTGCCAAGCTGTATATTGCAAAACTCAATCCCGAACTGATTGTATCGTGACCCTAAAAATTTATTACAAAATTTATTTTATTCATATTATTTGATGTTGTTTTTAATATTTCTTTTGTTATACCGCAAACATAAAAGTATCCACTTCTTCTCTGATTGCTTTATCCGACAATTGCGATCCTTCTTCGGATGCTAACAACAAATGAAGAAATGCCTTTTTTCTTTTTTCATCTAATATTAAAAAATTTATTTTTATTTAAAATATTATTTAGTTGTCACACACAAAAACAAATAATATAATTACCGAAAGTTTCATCTAAATTATTAATATTATTATTATCATTTTTGTTTTTTTCTTTAAATTTTTCACGGGCATTTTTTATAACTTCATCTGTAGTTCCATGTAAAATTTTTAACGCTTGAGCCTGAACCTTAGATTCTGAACTCAAATTAAAAAGACTGTCAATCATTAGCCAAACTTTAAACATTCTTAAAGAGATGACAGACGTTATACTAAAAAATTAAAAAGAAAATCAATTGTGTAACAAAAAAATGTCGTTTATATTTATTTCATGATAAAATAATTCTTACTCTTGAACAGCTTTTACATATGTATTTTCTGAATTTTCTTGAGCTTTAATATCTACACCCATAGCTGTTTCTGTAATTTATATTTTTATTGTTATCAAAATATACTAAAAAATGTATTCCAATCAAAAAGTTTCTTCTAAATTTTAAACTCACCGCAAATATTATCCAACGCCATTAGTTTAATAAACTTACATATATTCAGTGAACCTTTTCCAGATTTTAACCTTAATTGATGACAAAGTATTTCAGCATTTCGTACGAAAACTTCAAAAAATTCATTTAAAATTTTAAAATGAAACGTTGGAGTGATGATTTTCCTCCGCATTTTCCACTTATTTATATCTAAATATAATATTTAAATTTAAAACCGAAAATCCGTTAATGAAATCGAAACTTGTTATAATTTATATATATACCTGTGGCCGATATTAGACCCTCTCCTATCCAAGGTATAAAAAATTTATACGCTTCATTTTTATGAAGATGTTCATTACTACTCAATATTATCTATAAAAAAAAAAAAAAAAAATGGTTTTTGTTAATGTTAATATTTTTTAAATTTTTAAATTGAGTGACTTATGGGTGATACCTCGGCATCTTTTTCGTCGTTACAGATGACGTAAGCTTTTCCGTTATTCCAAACACGATAAAACCTTCCATATTTTTGCCCGAAATCAACTAATTTTAAAAAAATACCTGTAGAATATATATATTGATTAAATAGTAATAATAATAATAATAACACCTGTTAACTATATAAATTGGTTTACAAAAATAAAAAATCAAAGGCGTACTCACCATGACTGTTGGTTGCGAAATCCAAACTGTTTCCTAAAATTGGTAGAGCAGCAGGACCAGGAAATTTACGTAATGCCTTATAATAATCCCAATTTTTAAAATAATTTACTGCATAAATAGCGATAATAATTATTCCTAAAACCCAAGGATTGATCATTGGTAACAAAAAAAAAAAAAAAAAAAAATCTCAAACTTTTAAAATGATTTATTCTAAAAAAAATTGTGCAAAAATAAAAAACTTGTAGTCTCTGATTTTGATAATAATTGATAATGCCACTTAATAATCGTTGATTATCAATTAATTGATTAAATTAAAATCAAAAAAAATTACAATTTTTTTTTTTTTTTTGATTTTTTATCAGGAAGGAATTTTATACTATTTAAAGATAATAATGATATTTTAATTAAAAAATTTTACCTGTAAAATTACATATATTCAGTTACATTAGTTTCAATGAATATATTTTTCATCTTAATTAATATTTAGCCTATTATACAATAATCATTAAAATTATTTTTAAATTCATTGATATAATCGTTAATTTAAAATAAATAAAACTCTTAATTGGAAAAAAAAAAAAAAAAACGTATTTATACAAAGTTATTTTTTATAACATGATGAGAATTCAAATCAAAGCAAATTTTTTGCTACCGTCAAGTAAACTTAACACATTTGTAACGGTCTTTAAAAAAAATTGTTTGATATGTAAGTTATTTTTGATTTTTATTTTTCAATTTGTAAAATTATTAAACCTTGATATTAGTTTTATTTAATTTGTAATTTACATAATTTTATTTCATTTCCAATAAATAAACTTTATTTTTTTTTCTAATAATTTGAGATTTTTTTAAATTGTGTCTTGTATTGCAGGTATGCTTCGGATAAAGCTGAAATCGTGGAGGAAATTTATCCTGGTAAATGCGGTTTAAAACTTAATTAAATTTTTTTTTTTTGAATTTAAAAAACAAAAATTCGATATGGAAACTTAATTTTCTTTTATATTTAATGTTTTAATTTTATTAATTTATTTTACAGGGCCAACCAAAGAGCATGATGAAAATGTACGGCCCAACTCTGTTAATTGTCCAATGTAAGTATACTATTTTACTTTGTAAAATTTTAAATATTTTTAATTCACATTTGGAAAAACCTATAGAAATATACACATTAATTAAACATTACATATTTATAGGCCAAAGATGTCCATAGCTGATTTTGATATAGGAAAGCCCTTAGGAAAAGGAAAATTTGGAAACGTTTATTTAGCCAGAGAAAAAAATTCCAAATTTATAACTGCATTAAAAGTTTTATTTAAGTCTCAGTTGGAAAAAGCCAAAGTTGTTCATCAACTTAAAAGAGAAGTTGAAATTCAATCACATTTACGCCATCCAAATATTTTAAGATTATATGGATATTTTCACGATGATGCTAGAGTTTATTTAATATTAGAATATGCTCCAAATGGGGAGTTATTTAAGCTATTACAGTCACAACCTGAAAAAAGATTAGATGAAAAAAGGTACTGTATATTTTCAAGTTTTCCCTTTTACTGTCTTATTAATATATTTTAAGCAGTCAAATTCATATTCGATGAAAATTTTTCCGCAGAACTGCGACATTTATTGCTCAAATTGCTGATGCCCTTAATTACTGCCATTCGAAAAAAGTTATTCACAGAGATATAAAAGCAGAAAATTTATTAATTGGAGCAAAAGGTGAAATTAAAATTGCTGATTTCGGTTGGGCAGTTCATTCACCTTTGTCAAGACGTGATACAATTTGTGGCACTCCCGATTATCTTCCTCCTGAAATGATTTGCAATAAAACACATGATCATACAGTAGATATTTGGAGTGTTGGAGTTTTATGTTATGAATGTTTAGTTGGAAAAACTCCATTCGAAAATAATCACATCAAAGAAACTTATAAAAATATAGTTCAGGGAAAATTTTCATTTCCTTGTTTCGTTTCTGAAGGTGCAAGAGATTTAATTTGCAAGGTAAAACATGTTCTTACACATGTAATCTTTTGTATACAATTTAGTTCATGAGTTTTTAAAACTTGTATTTTAAACTTGAGTTTAAATTTTTCTTACTTTTTTTTTTTTTTTTAGATGCTTGTAAGAAATCCAAGTGGACGATTACCATTTGATAAAGTTATTGAGCATCCTTGGGTTTTAGCAAATTCTTCTGCTGTAACTCCATGGTTTTCATCTAGAAGTCATTCATAACAATAAATTAAGACTTTAGTAATTATTATTTTTTTATATATTCATTTTTTCTTTTTTTTAATGAATTTAGAAGGAATTTTATTATGGTAATTTATTAGGGAATTTTTTAGTTTTAGTAAAAACAGTAATATTTTTCAATAATTCAAACATTAAATAATAAGTGAATAAACGTCGTGAGGCACCTAAAAAAATCATATAAAATATGAATTTGTAATATTTTTATTTTTACAATAATATTGTTAATCAAATTATATTTTTTTTTTAATACAAAGTAGAAAATGGAGAATATTTTTGCATTCTTTTTTTTTTTTTAATGACATTAGAAACGTATATTAAACATTTGTCAGAGGGGGGAGGGGGAAAAAACATTTTTTATTAAAAATGTATTTGATTGAAAATAATAATAAAACAACACTCATAACATTCATTTTGTTATTTATTATAACTTTTAACTTTTTTTTTTTATACGATATTTATAAATTTAGTTTCGTAAAATCACAATTATAAATTTAAATTCGTTTTTTTTTTATTTATATAATTAAAAAAAAAAAAAAAAAATTCGATTATAAACGATGTAAAATTTAAAATTAAATAATAATAATAATAATTAAAAAAAATATAAATTTTTTTTTTTTATTTCTTTTTTTGTTTTTTTTTTTTTTTTGTATCATTTTGTAAATTAAATTTAGTAGAAAAATTAAAACATTTCTTCTCTTTAAATGATTATTAAAATTATATATATATATATATGTACACATACATGTAAAAAAAAGAAAAAAATTTAACAACAATTAAAACTAACTACAAAATGCAAAAAAAAAAGAAAAAAAAATGGATAAATGGATTTTTTTCATCAATCTGTATTGTAGCCATCTTTAATTAATGGTGCTGATTTAACACTGTGGCAATAATTGTATAAAGCACGACCAGAATGTACAGACACACTTCGACCGCATGTTTTCAAAGGTTCAGATCTTTGTTTTTCAGGTGAATTTAAATAAAGGAAATCATCGGATTCGGATCCGGGACTCGATGGAGGAACTTCCGGTAAATTTTTCAATGCTTGTAATTCTTCAGCAGTGCTTGGTAAATTGTAAAAGTTTGATTTTACTTCCTTAAAAAAAAAATAATATTTTTAAAAGGTTGTAAATAATAATAATAATAATAATAGTGGGTATGAGTAAAATAATTCACTTACTTTAGTTTTACATAAAAGATTTTCTATCGTTTGTAAAACGTTTATCAATTCTTCTTCTAATTGTGAATCGCAAGAAAATGTAAACCAACCAGGTTCGCATCCCGGAGCTCCTATAAAGTCAAAAAAAATTTTTTTTTTATTAAAATAATGGGGAGGAGTAGAAAAAAAAAAATTTGAAGGGGCATACCTTCCGTATCTTGAACTTTTCCCCACTTGTTAAGAGCTTTTTTAACAGTTTTGTAGAGTTGTATTTGTCCCGGGGAACTCCATTTTTCTATTTGCGTGTCGATAAATTGTTTTTCATCATCGTCGAGTTTATCCCAATTTTGAAAAAGTTCTTTAAGTCGTGTTACTGTAAAGTAACATCGTAAAAATGTCATGAAACTCAACCGAGTTCTACATCCACAAGCAGAAATGGTTTCCTGCCTAGATTAGGAAATTAATTTTTATTTGTAATAATACGATATCATTCTTTTTATTTTTATTTTTTTTTTCTTATTCACGTACGACGGAAAATTCTTTTTTAAATTTTATTATTTTATATTATTATTATTATTATTTTTTTTACGTTAATTTACCTTCTGGAATGAGATTAAAAATAGCTTCACTAATTTTTTCCGCATTTCCTTCTTCCATTTTTTATTAATATTTTTTTATTTATTTATTTTTTTTAAAATAAATTTAATTCAATATGAATCATTTACATTTACGATATACATACATACATAAGTTTTGTATAAATAAATTGTCCATTCAACTGTTTTTTTAAAAATTTATTTCGTTTAAAAATAAGAACGATATGTAATTAAAAAAGTGGCATTCGATATATAACTTTCAAATAAATATTTAAATCGTTTTTTTTTTTTAAATTATCCTTTAAGCAATATTTAATTTATTTAATAATTTTATTTTAAGCCCAAAAAGTGTCATCTTCTACAAATTAACGACCAAAAAAAAAAAAAAAAAAAAATTTTTTAAATTTTTAACACAAAAAAATTATACAAAATTATAAACATGTAAGTCGTACAAGTTGCATAGCATTTATTTTTTCAGGCGTTAAAAAATGAAATTAGAGCATGATAAGGGAGCATGTTACCGTAAGGCTATAAAGTATGTAGGGGGGAAGGGGGGGGAAACAAGAGGAAAAAAAAATTTTAAATCAAATAAAATAATTTCAAATAAATAAATAATACTAATAATATAAAAGTATATTATTACTTTTATAAGGAACATAAAATAATAATAATAAAAAAATAAATAAAACAAATAAACGATGCGACCGTGTATCAAATAGTATAACATAATTTTTTGAAAACGTTTTATTTTTTATTTTTAATAATTATATATATATATTTGACTAGAATTTTTATTAAATGTCTTTTTTTTAATGCTTATACTTCACTTCTCATACACGACATCATTGTCGAATCTTGAGATAATTCATCCATAGACGACGATTGTGAAACCGCTAAAAAAAAAATAATAACGATCATAAATTATACACAATGAAAACAAAACAAAACAAAAAAAAATTGTCTATTGTGTTATTTTTACAAACTACACACTAATCAATTTAAATAATGAAAAATCAGATCGATAAATCAATAGATCGGTATAAGAAAATAATAATAATAGGTACTTACGCCTGGGTACAAAAACAGGTGATTTGGCATTTTGAGGTGATTGAAATGAATATGTTAAATGTAAATTGATATGCCTTCCAAACGTGTTATTATCATCTCTACCTATTGACGCTCCTGAGTGATGCACTGTATACGATCAATTATTAATCGATATTGTTTTTTTTAAATAATAATAATAATTGTATTATAGTATATATACTCACTCGGAGTTTTTAATTTTCCCGTGTGCAAATGTTTTTTCTGTCTAGCTCTAGAATTTTGAAACCAAACTTGAGTTACCCTTTTACTAAGTCCCGTTATTTGTGCTATCCTTTCCAAATCTTGTCCATCCGGATTTGAATCCAATTGAAAATTTGCCTGAAGTACCTGTAATTGTTCTTCGGTAAACGTCGTTCGTACCCTTTTCGCTTTATTCTTATGATAACCTTCCGAATCACCTCCCTCTAAAAATAATTATGTATTAAATCTTTTGCCAAAGAGACATCTTTGTTTCAATCTTATCAATAAATGTTATGTGTGCAAAAAAAAATAATTTTTTTATAAAAATCTCTCAATGATGGCAAAAAAAAAAAAAAAGGAAAATAATGTCGAGCAATAAAAAAAAAAAAGTAAATAAATGAGATTCTTGTTCTCTCATTGAAAAGAAAAATAGGGATGTTGAATGTTCCGATAATAAAGGAAATACTCATGGAAAATTGAAGACTAGACATAAAATTACAGGAAATTTTGTCTTATTGAAATAATTTGCATTGTAGATTGAATATATATATAAGGGTGGAAATCAATTTGAAGCCGATTTCACACCTCGTAAACACAAGGGTGGAAAGGAAAGGAAGGAAAGCTCGAAGCTTACTGAGTTCATTAGCTATTCCTACAACATAAAAAAAAAAAAAAAAAAAAAAAAAAAAATTACAGATGAGGGTGGTCGAAGTATGGATGAAATCCTTTAGGGATCTCATTTCTCAAGGCTCCCCGTTTTTGAAAAGGTTGTTGAAAAAAGAAAAAATGGGTTGGACTTTCCTTTCAGTCAACCTTTTTCCTCCTTTTTTTTTGCGTCCCTCTCCCCCATCCTCTACCCCCATTTTTTCCGTATCGCTCTTTTTCTGCTTAAGCTTTTCCAAAAACGTTTCTCTTTTTTTTATCGTCACTCCTCCTTCTGATGTTTCCTTTCTCTTTCTCTCTCTCTCTCTTTTTTTCCTTTTTTTTTTTAGATTTTGAAACAAACTAAATTTAAAGGGATTTGTTTACATTTCTTATTCGATTTGTTTTTATGGAAGAGTGACCTTTTTTTTTTCCTTTTTCCTTTTTTTTTTTTTTAAATTTTTTTGATTTTGTTTGATTTAACTCGAGGGGTAATTTTCCGAGATGGTAAAAAATTTTTCAAACGTAAAAAAAGAAAAAAAATAAAATATTTACCATCGGATGATGTACTTCCGCCATCTAATATTTCCAATAATGAGTTTTGCAAAGAACTCTATCTTCGTGTAATGCAAATTCTTCTCCAGTGCTTAACTGTCTTTTACAAGAATCGCAAGCAAAACAAGCCAAATGATACACGTGATCTCGAGCTTTTCTAACCCAATCGGATGCTGAAATTCCACGACAGCACTTTGAACATTTGGCGCCGAAACTTCTGTCAGAAAACAATTTTAATCATGTCACAAATCTACATACAAATTATTTAATCTAATCTACGGGAGTGTTACCCCTTATCTCGACCCCCCCAACCCTCAGGACACGTATATTCTGGTATATTTACCAACAGTTTTAAAAAAATTTTTTTTTTATCTAACAGCAACCCTTATGTCACCATAACAAAAATTAAATTCGTTTGTATGCAATGAAAAAAATTTTTTTTTTCAAATAATAATAATAATAATAATGATGATGATGTAAGCGGTGGCGGTGGTGCAAGCAGAAAAAAAAAATGACAAGTATTGATAACCACACAAGAATTCGAATGTGAATAAAAAAAAAAAATGGAAGTATTCTTCCATTTGCATTACGTGGCATATTTGGTGTTTGTATTTGTAAGCCTGGGTCAAGTCTAAACCGATCAGACAGTGACTTATGATCAGAATTGAGGAGTTCTTCTTCTTCTTCATTGTGAACCACTGGGGGCATTGTATTGGATCATGACAGGAGAAGGATTATCAAGTTCCATGCCACACACATTTAAATAAAAATAAAAGTCATGGGTTATATTAGAATAGAATAATACTACTGCCATATACACGCCTAAAAATGATATGTCGATAAATAAATCCACTTCGTCAGGTATATATATATCAGGTTCTTCGTCAACAAGTGCTTTTTCCGTCATAAAAAAATTATTTTGCCATATTTCTCACGAGTTGCGTGAAACCAACGACACTGATTTGACAATTTGTATGTGAGAATAAAAATTCGAATCAATTGTTTTGTCGTCGAGACGATTTTTTTTTTTTGAATGCTACTAATTATCGTCGTAAGTAATTGTAAGAAATATTAATATTATTATCATTTTTCGTGACGGGACCAACGACAAAATGTAAAGTTTTAAAAAAACCGACAGACATTTTTTTTGTCCTTTTCATTAATAACAAACGTTCTGGAATTGTTTTAATCCTTCGAGAATAAAATTAATTTTTTTTTTTTTTGCTAAAAATTATGCTATTTTTCGCATCTGCTTTATATTACAACCGAAAACAGCTGTTGCACTCATATTTTTAACGAAATAAATTTTCCGGATCGATTATGCCAAATAATAAAAATAAATAAAAACAAAACAAATTTTCCGATCGAATTTATATGTAACCTTTTATTTATCATAAGCTAAATAATATAATTAAATATTTGAAAAATCGTAAAGAGGAAAATCTTTATAATTTTTTTAAAGTTCCAGTAAAAACACAATTCTCTTTCCGATTCCTTTCCCACCTCCCCCACACCCCCAAAAAAAAACGAGAAAGAAAAACATGAAATTTTAAAAAAATCCAAACGCTGACTCCATCGGAAAACAAAATGTCGCTGACGTAAAATCTGTCGTCGAATTTTCTCTTCATCCGGTAAAATCCTTTACGTTAGATTTTAATATCCAGGTATTCAAAAAAAAGGTATGGGTGGCGTTCGGCAGGTTCAAAACAAAAAAAAGAAAAAAAATTGACAATTAAGCTATTTTAAAACAAACAATATGTTTGTTTAGGATTAAAATTTTTTTTTTTTTTATGTATATTTAAACATTTTTAAATAGGGCCCACAGACGACGATGACGTCATCGTCGACGTAATTTGCGAACCGATTAAACCTAAAAAAAAAAAAACAAAAAAAAGGGCCGAAATTTCAAAAAAAAACCTGAAATCCCAACCTTAAACTCGTAAATAAATGAATTTATTACGGTTTTGAGTAAAAAAAAAAGGGGGGGGGGAAAAAGCCCCCAACGAAAAACTTTATTTAAAAAAATGATAATGATGATGATAATAATAATAATAATATTTTCTCGTGGCGCTCGCTTGAGATATTATCAAAGAAATAATTATCGACGTTATACGTTATCATAAATTAATTTTATTACTTATAAAATAATTTATGTACGTCTGGTTTCCTCCTCCTCCCCCTCCCCCTACCTTACCCTTCCCCCTTTTAATGACTTTGTTTTACCTTTTGTTACAAATAATAATAATGATAATACTGGTAATAAAACGTTTTCGCATTCGTGAACCCACGTCGTGGTTCCTTTCGGGTTTTCAAACGGTTTCGTTTCCGGTCGAACAATATTAACGATCAAAATTAAATTCGTGCTGTCGGTTCCTGTATAATCGAGACCGACAGCACGAAAGTGACATGGCGTAAATTTATCATTTGTCACTTTCAAACGTTTTCATTAAACGGATAAAAATAATAAAAATCATTTCGGTCATTTTCATATCATTATTTTCAAACCTTCATTGTATTCATATTTTACGTAACGTGTCACGAGAAAAAAGGATAAAAACAATTCGTGACCGTAGACTTGAATGACCCGCGTGAATCGAACGTAATTAATCTTGTATAGCTTCAGGTACGCAATAAGAAAAAGTTTTTTTTTTTTCTACAAAATGGCGACGGTCAATGTGGTAAAAATTAAAAAAAAAAAATTATTAATTTAATATCGTGTAGTATTTTTCTGTGGTTGTTGAAATCATTGTTGCAGATTTTATAACAACCATTTCCGGTTAATTAATTTTTTACTTCCGGTTCTCTTTTTGTTTTTTTAACGACGAATTATAACCGTCGAAGGTTCTAAGGTAGTCGAACGTCTAACCGAAAAATTTCGGACATTTTTTTTTTTTTAAATTTTACTCCTCCATTATTATTATTATTATTATTATTTTATACGCACGTTTTACGCACGAAATACGCGGCGTTAATTAAACCAAAGGGGAAAAAGAAAAAAAAATTTTTTTCGGGGGGTTTTTTTCGAGCTTTTTTTCTTTTCTTGTTCTGGAAAAATTGTGCTGCGTTAGAGGGGGAGGAGGGAGGGAGGGGGATAAAAATGAAACAATGGATTAGAGAAAGGGATAATAAATAAAATACTGATGATTAACAATTGTAAATGAATATTCAAGGGGTCTTTCAAAAAGTTTCTCCCCTTTTTAAAAAAAATTCTTTTACCGTCATAAAATAAAAGAGTTAATTCCGGTTCAGTGATTTTCTTACAATTTAAAGAAATTAATTTTACGGATAATTTGTGTGTATGTGTGTGTGCACCAGGATTTTTAAAGTTTTCCTTTTTTTCCATTTTCTTCTTTCCATTTCCTTTTCTTTTTTTTTTAACATCATTATTATCATCATCATAATAAAATATTTAGGGCGATATTTTTAACGATTCTGACCCTGAATTTTGTTTTTTTTTTATTAAAATTAATTTTTAGTGATTGTAAAAAAAATTACGTTACGTACACAAACATATTATTATCATATCATTATTATTATTATTATTATTATTATTATTATTATTATTATTATTATTATTATTATTATTATTATTATTATTATTATTATTATTATTTCGGTTAACAATTTCCATCGGAAAATTGTATATTCTCTGGACTATTAAGCCGCATCACTTTAAATTTCCAGAATTTTATACGATGGTTGAATGTTTTGAAAACGTTGAATGACGTGTTAGGGAATGTGTTGAGAGTAAATAATAATAATAATAATGATAATGATAATAATTACTCACTTTGCATAATCCGCTTTGCAATAAACGGCATCTTGCCTTATAAAACAAGATGGATGACGATCCAATGCCAGTTGACAAACACTACATCTTAAGCAATGAGAATGCCAGCTTCTTCCATTTACTTGTAGAAGGTATTTGTCGGTTATGGCATCACCACAAGCAACGCAAATGCTATGCTCCGTCTACAAAAAAAAAAAAATTTCGATTTTTCCATAATAATAATAATAATAATAATTTATTTAGTTTTTTGCTTCGTAGGGCAAACAAATCCATGGATCAAAAAAAAAGAGAAGGATTTTATTTTATCGTTTTTATGATGATTGATCGATTGGTTTTTTTTATGTACGCACGCACGCACGCACGCACACACGCATATATATATATAAATATTATGTATGTTATGTACGTTAGATTAGATGTACGTAAAAAAAAAAAAAATTGAAAATATAATTTTAAATGCAATTAATTTAAAAAAAAAAAAATTCGAATTGTTTTGAGTGGCACGCGGTCAATAATAATTAACACCATCGTGGGGAGTCGAATTTTTTTCTTAATCTTTTTTTTCTCTCTCTCTCTCTCGCTCTCTCTTCCAGACCCCCACCACCACCGCCATCTTTACTCCATCTGAAAAAAATTTTATTTATTATTATTATTATTTATTAAATAATTTTATAACCTTTTTTTTTTCTTTTAATTCAAATAAATAAGTTTTTTTTTTGGCGAGTTTTCATCGATGATTGTTTTCCCGTTTTCCACATAATAAAGAGAGAGAGAGAGAGAGAGAAAGAGATAGAGGGAGAGAGAGTGAGAGAGAGAGAGTGAGAGGGAGAGATAGAGGGAAAGAGATAAAGAGAAAGATAGAGAGAGAGAGATGAAGAAATAAAAAAGAAGAAAAATAATGTTAAGATTAGATCATCAAAGAAATTTATTTACATAAAATAAAGACATTGAATTTTTTTTTTTTTTAAATCATTTTAATAATAATAATAATAATGATAATAATAATAATAATTTATTGGAATGCCTTTCGAGTTTTTCCATTAAAAAAAAAAAAAAATTAATATATTTATTATTTATTAACACGTTTGTACCTTTTTTTTTTTCTTCTGCCTTTTCCCTTTTTCTTTCTTTCTTTTTTTTCTATCTTTTTCCTCCAACAAATATTCCATTGTAATAATAATAATAATAATAATAACTTTGGAATTTGTTACTAACGTATGTTTAATAAATCACAAAATTGCTGTGAATTTGAGAAACAAATCGTGTACTATTATTACCCCCATAATAAAAATTTGAAAAGATAACACAATAAAAGGTTTTTTTTGGTGAGCCTTCAATTGGATGGGGCTCAAAATCAGTTGTTCAAATTGTTATTAATGTACTCCGAGAGGTTTTGTCATTCTTTAACCTCCTCTCTCTCTCTCTCTCTCTCTCTTTTTCTATATTTGCGGTTTTTTTTACGGTCCATTGACTTTTGACTTTATTTTATTCACTTTAAAAAAAAAAAAATCAAAAGGAAAAAAGTGTTTGTCTGTATTCCTCGAATGGAAGTCAATAATTTTTCAATAGGAAAACGAATACAACAAACAACAACAACAACAACAACAAATTTTCATCATCACCTGGTTGTTACCGATATCTGATTTAAAAAAATTTTTTTTTTTTATAAAAGAGTAAAAACGAAACGATTATTTTATTTTTTTTTTCACCTTTTGTTTGTGCCCAAAAAAATGTCTTCTGCTGGTTGTCTTTGGGTTTAAAAAAAAATTGATTTAAACAAACGTGAAACATTTAAAATTTTTTTATAGAACTATAATTAAATAGCGATCTTATTAAATGACCTTTAATAAAAAAAAAAAAAAAGTAAATATAGATAGTCATAGTCGTCGATAAGCATGATTGATGAAGGATGTTTTGCAAAATGTTATGTGTGTCCTTTAGTTGGCGTTTTCTGCCACATTTTTATTACTTTTCGCTTCTTTTACAATCGCATGCCGCCGGTCTCTCTATTAATTTTTTCACTTTACTACATAAAATTACAACGAGAGTAATAAAATTTTTATTACTCGTTTTTTTTTTTTTCTTTTTCCATTCTCATTCTGTGGTGCAACACACACACACACACACACACACACACACGTATATAAAATTCTTGTTTTCCTTTTCCATTTTTTTTTTTCTATTTAAAATTTTTTCTCTCTCTCTCTCACTCTCTCTCTTTGCATGATCTATAAAAATGATTACGTAATCGTTTATATAAATAATAATGATAATGATAATAATAATTATTCGTTAATTTATTAATTAATTTCTATCTTTCACTCTTTCTCTCTTCATTTTTTTTTCTTTTGTTTTTAATTAATTTTTTTCTCTCTATCGAATATATTTATTATTATTATCATTATTTGAAAAATTTAAAATTCCATGAGAAAAACGTAGAGAAAAAGAAATATCGTGATGAATGCGTCAGAAAGAATAATTAGCTAATTTTGACTTGGAGTCATTCACATCAATTTTTTTCAACTGGCCATCTCTGTCAGATATTTTTTTTTTTTTTGATATGAAAACTCCTGCTGAGGTCTGGAGCCCCCCGAGGGATTTTTTTAATAACATAAATTCACCTCTTTCACTCTCTCTCTCTCTCTCTCTCTCTCTCACTCTCTTATCCAGTATTTATCCATTGTTTTTATCCAGACAATTTTTTTTAAATATTTTTTTTAATTAAATGTTTGATCGAATAAATTTTTTTTTTTTGCTAGCAGAAGAAAAAATGAATAATTGCTAATAGGTTATCATCATCATCATCATCATTATCATTATCATTGTTTTTATTAAGAAAATAAAAATATATGAAGTAATTTACGGGGGGAAAAAAATACCGTTAAGAATAATAATAATAATAATAATAATAATAATAAATTTTCAATTAAATGAAAAAATTTTCCCTCTCTATTCCTCTCTCACTCTCTCTCTCTCTCATTCTCTCTCTCTCTTTTTCTTTCTCTCTTCTATTCGTAAAAAGTTATGAAATTATTATATTTTTTTTATAAATTTATCGTAACTAATTTCATTCCAAGCTTAAAATTAAAAAAAAAAAAATTTTAAAGTAAGATGAGAACAAAAAGGATAGAGAAACACTTTTTCACTTCGTTTGTTGTTGTTGTTGTTGTTGTTATGTTTTAATATTAATTAACATAATTTATATGCGCTGAGCACTTGTATCGCAAATACTGCATACAAAATCAAACGAGAAAAAAAAAGAGAGAGAGAGAGATACACACAGGTACACGTATAAAATAATTTTTTTTGTTTTAATTTAAAAAAAAATAAAAAAATTTGCATTTCGAACAATTATTATTATTATTATTATTATTATTATTATTACTATTTTTTTTCCTTCACAAATGTTTGTTTTTTTTTGTACAAAAATTAAAAAAAAAATCATTATTATTATTATTACGACAAAAAGGTTAAAAAAAAAAAAAAAAAATTTTTAACCTTGTTCAAACTCTTTGTTTCGATTTAAAAAAAAAAATTATTATGTTAATCTTTTGTTTAAAGGCGCCATTTTTTTTTCTTATATTTTTTCAAACGGAAAAATCCGCCATTTTCTTTTTTTTTTAAATACAAAATTAAATGCGATAGAATTTACTCGAATTATTATTATTATTATTTATTTACACGAACGACGAATCGAAAACAATTTTTTTTTTTTTAAATTAAAACAAACAACAAACGAATAAACGTATTGTTTTTTTTAATAATAATTTTCGGCTTGGGAAAAAAATAGTAAAAAATTCTTTTTCTAAATAATAATAATAATGATAATAATGATAATAAAGAACGTTACAGTTTTTTTTTTTTTTAAGCATAACATATGTTAGATGCATAAAGTTATGAACAAAACCATCTGAGAACAAACTACAACAAACAATTGTTTTTTTTTTTTCTCACTACAATGTAACCTAAATTTATTGATATTTCGAATAACTTTTATCATTATTATTATTATCACTATACACGTCAATGTCTAATTATAATATTATTATTATTATTATTAAAGAACCACTCGACGACAAAATCTTATTATTATTAATATTCTCAATAATATAAAAGTTTTTTTTTTTTTTTATTAAAAATAAACCTTTTTTTTTTCTCTTAATGCCCACGATGTTCATTATTATTATTATTATTATTTTGACTCCCTCATCCCCCATCCTCCCACTTTATTTCTTTCCTCCCTTTGTTGTTGTTGTTTTTATTATTTTTTTTTTCGGCACATTTTCAGAATGATTCTGCATCTTAAAGGGGTATAAAATATAAAAAAAATATATATATACATCTTTTATCATTTTAAATGTAATAATAATAATAATAATAATAATAATAATAATAATAATAATAATAATAATAATAATAATAATAATAATGATAATAAGAAAAGGAAGAAGAAAAGAAGAAAAACCTGCGAGGGTTGAAAAGAAGAAGAAAAAAAAGGTGTTTGTGTGAAGAAGTTGAATATTGTTCGACGACACCATTTATCATATGCGTGGGAGGGAGGTTGTCAGAGTTACCTCATATTTTTTTATATCGCGCCAACAATATTATTATTATTATTATTACACATCATACATAAATCGAAATTTTAAGTGTTTAAATTCATCATCATCATCATCATCATCATATTCGCCGGAAGAATTTTTTTATTCACCCCCCCCCCCGCCTTCTTCCCTTCTTCTTATTGTCATCGATTGATAAATAGTATATACTCACGTGTGACAACAACAAATTTTTTTTTAAAAAAAAAAATTCAGGTTCGCATTTGAAATTTTTTTTAATATAATGTTTCACAATAGATGATTCTTCGTTCGTCTTTTTTAAAGGGGTCATAATAGATATATATATAATTCTTTTGTGTGGGGGGCCACTTTAAAAATTGTAATCTTTAATAATAAGAGTAGTGACAAAGTTTAAATCTACTCAATTTTTTTTTTGATAAAGGGATTTTAAAAAATTAAATTAAAAACAAACAAACAAACAAAACTAGGATCAAGCTAGTTGGGGGGCGGAAGCGGGGGCGGGGAGCAAAATTGCTATACCATTTTTAAAAAAAAACATGGAAAATTTTTATTTGTTTTTTTTAAATTTTTTATCGTCCCCCCTTTTTTTTTTATTTCAGGAAACGTGCGTACGAACTTACCTACGATTTGTAGACCTGAACTAATAAAAATAATAATAATAATAAATCATTTAACATTAAGGATTTGATAAAGAATAATAATAATAATAATAAGTAAATAAAAATCATTATCCCGTGAAAATTATAATAATAAACATACATTTTTTTAAATATTTTTACGCCACGTAATAAAACGATCTGAAACTTAACGGAACGCGTTCTCTTATCCGGGATTTAAATAATAATAATAATAATAATTTACACGCGCCATCATATGCATCGATCCCGATTCATCCCGATCCCGAATCCGTTAAAAAAAAAAAAAATTTTTTCTGACACGAAGTTTTAAAAACTCTCTGGATCGTCATATAAAAAGTTACCTTTAAAATTTCAAAAAATTTTTTTTTGTATGTTTCCACCCCTTAAATTAAGAGTTTGGGGTTGTTACCTTTGAATATAATAATAATAATAATAATAATAATAATAATAATGAAAAAAGTGAATACGACGTTGTAAAGTTAAAACTTTTATTTTTTTTTTTAGTTTTCCTACCCTGGAATTAAAGTAATAAAATCTAGAAAATTTTCCGTTAAACTTTTCTTTTACTATTTACACCTTCTTTGATAATAATAATAATAATGAAATTTATACAAAATTATACGGATCAAACACGACAAACATGACGACAAACGTTCAAATTCGTACCTCCCCATTCCGTCAGAGAGCTCCCCCCCCCCATAAAAAGAATGAGAGAGAGAAAAAAAAACATTTATTCTTATCGACGCGACGCGTTATCAATCGTAATTATATTCTAAAATTTATATGTCTTAAACAACAAATTAATTAACAGCAGAAGACGCGTTTTCTTTTTCCGTTGGGAAAGGGTTCAAAGGTTAAAGAAAGGTTGTCAGGTGATAATAATAATAATTTCTCTCTTAAAAAAAAAACCTTTTTTTTTTTGTTTTCTTCACCGTCAGGAGGGAAACGAAGGAACGAACGAACCTACGAACGGATCAGGTATTAATAATAATAATAATAATAATAATATTAATAATAATAATAATAATAATAACCCTAGGGAGAAAGATTTAAAGTCGTGAACTTTTTTTTTAAAAAAAATAAGGTATCAAAAAAATGTCAGAGATTTCAACGTGATCGATTTCATTTTTAAAATAAATAAATAAAATGATTAAATGCACTCATCATCCATTCGATTTATTATTATTATTATTACTATTTATCCAGTAAAAACAATAAAAAAAAAAAGGAAATTTTTTAAAGGTTGTTGTTTGTTGTTGTTGTTCCTGCTCTCGTTATTATTATCATCGTAGAATTTTTTTTATTCACTTTTATCTAGTCTTTGTAATATATATATATATAACAATACTTAACGTTAAATAAAAAAAAAAAAAAGTTTTTTATTAGTTTTGACGTGACCCATCACTTTTTAATTTTCTTTATCTATTTACACGTCGTTTTTTTTTTTTTTTTTTTTTTTTTTTTTTAATACCACTGTGAAAATAAACAATGACTTTTATTTATTTATTTATTTATTTCAATTTATTAAATATTTTTTCGTACTCGTATATTCATATGTACGTAATTTTTTTTTTTTTTTTTTTAATAATAATAATGATAATAATGATTATAATAATAATGATAATAAAATGCGTGTCCGTTTTGTTACTATGTAATGACTTTTTTTTTTAACCGTGTAAAATTATTATAAAATACCCTTGCGTGAGTGCCCCTTAATTATGCGTTTCCACGTTATCAACGATGATAACGTTGCCCCCCCCTTATTAAAATTAAAGGTAATTTTCTATCGATCGAAACGTGATTGATCTCCCCCTCCCCCTTCCCTTCCCTTCCTCCTCCCTCCAAAAAAAAATAAAAGTGAAAAATAATAATAAAAAATTTAATAGTCTGATATAAATCATTGTTACGACGACGGATTATTTACTCTTACGGAACTTTCTGGAAAAACATTTTAAAAATTTTTTGTTTTAAATTTAATTGCTTTAAAAACGCAATAAAAACGCCATTAATTTATTATTATTATTATTATCTTGTTTTTTTTTTTTTAAAAAAAATTTTATTATTAATTTTTCGGGTATGAAAAATTTCTTATGATAGTAAAAGTCGTAAAATAATAATAATAATAATAATAATATTAATCAGTAAATTTTTTTCTCTTTTCCTTTTCCTTATTTTATTATTATTATTATTATTATTATTATTATTATTATTTTTCGGATGAATTATGTATTTCCGGTTGAATTATTTTTAATAAAAAAAAATAAAAATAAATTTTTTTTTTTTATTTCAAATTAATGAGTTTTTTTTTTCTCTCTAAAAATAATAATAATAATAATTAATAATTTTCAATTTGAGTAATTTTGAAAACAATTATTTTTATACAAAAGTCTCACGTTTTATTTATTTTTTTTAAATGTAAATGTTTTGTTGGCAGCACTGGTTAATTTATGTTAAAAACAAAAATATTTATTTGTTTATTTAAATTTTTTTTTTTTGTAACACGATTTAAAAATTTTTGTTAAAAACATTCATTAAACCGATTCACTATTTTCGTTTTTTTTTTTTTTTTAAGTTGGCAGTATTTTTTTTAGAGTGCATATACGTACGTTAAATATTAACATTCGGAGGAGTTGTTCTTTTCTTTATATTTATTTAAAAGAATTTTAAACCAATAATTTTTTTTTTTTTTGGTATTTGTCACTTCGTTTGAAAAAAAAAAGGCGGTCATTTAAATAATAGAAAACGTGTCTTGTGACACGTCAATTTTTCTAACGAAAAAAATTTTTTTTTAATTGCGTTACTCTATAAGTTATTTTCCTTAGTTGTAAATTCCAAAACTCAAAAAAGATTTATATAGCAAAAGGGTAAAAAAAAATTTTTTTTTTTTTTTTTTTTATGGCGGACATTTTGTTTAATTGATCAACTAACCTTCTCAATAAAATTTTTTTTTTTTTTTTGCTACAATAAATGTTTTAATTTATTTTTCACAAGTTTTTCCCTTTCCTTTTTTTTATTAGTTTTATTTAGCAATTTTTTAAAATAAAAATTATTTAATAATGAAATTTTTTCGCACGTTTGAACTTTAATCCGAAAAAAAAATTTTTTTTTTTGTATTTTAAATGTTTAAATTTTTACGCGCGTCAATTCTATCGGAATCAGGTATCAGGATCCAATCCGTTTTATTATTGACGGACACACAAAAATTACTTTTAATATTTGCTCCCCTTAAAATTCCTTCCAGTTTTTTTTTTTTTGGAACCTTTTCCAAAACCCTCAAATATTTATTTCCAGAATTTTTCGCAAAAGATTTCCAGTACCGGATACAGGAATTGAAATTATTTTAGTAAATTATCCAGTAATATTTATTTAAAAAATCATTTGACTTTTCTCTTCTGTTTTTTTTTAGCGAGTACAACGGGTACTTCCTTAATTATTATTATTTTTATTATTATTATTATTATCTTGACTTTACACGTATATAAACTCACCCTTCGTATTGAGAAAAAAAACATAATACGTTCATAAATCTAATATTAAAATGTTTTTCCCTTTATTATTATCATCATCATCCTTGTTCTGCGAGAGTTTATTTTTTTTGACACTTTTGCTCTGGTTTATTTACACGCCCTCTTGTATTTAACCCCTCTTAAAACCGTCTTTTTTTATCTCCCCTACTCCCCACGATGGGGTGTGTGTGTGTGTGTAACAAAACAATTTTTTTTTTAAAGCAATAAAAACGCATCGG
This sequence comes from Pediculus humanus corporis, assembly GCF_000006295.1. NCBI lineage: Eukaryota > Metazoa > Arthropoda > Insecta > Psocodea > Pediculidae > Pediculus > Pediculus humanus. The sequence goes on from NW_002987001.1 coordinate 72,429, forward strand.
CATCATTACGTAATAACCGTTAAAAATAAAATTTTCCAAAAAAAATTCCCGCGCGTTTTCTTCTCGCAAAAAAAGAAAGGAAAACCGGAAACCCGGTTTTGTTGATTGTTTTACAAACATAATAAAAACAATAATTTTATTTTATTTGTTTGTTTTTCTGTTTGTTTGTTTGTTTTAATTACTTAAAAAAAAAAAAAAAAACGTGTCGGAAACTTTTCGTAATTGGTTGATGTTACAAAACGAGACACCTTTTCTAGAAAAAAAAAATGGCGAATTTAAAAATTTTCCGTAAATTATTTACTTACATTATCATCATCATATTTTCCTTTCCCCTCCCCCCCCGACGAATATAATAATAATAATAAATTTAAAATAAAAAAATGTCGGTTTTTAATAAAATTACACGAAAAAAAAATTTTTATTACGTAATATTATTATTATTACTACAAATCGCATACTATAAATTTTTTTTTTTTAATAACGATAATAATACTAATAATGTAAGATTGACGCGTTTTTTTTTCTTTTACGTAATTAAAATAATTTATTAATAAAATGCTTAAATTTTTTTTTTTTTTTTTACCGTCGAGTAATTTCTCGTTGTTGTTATTAATAATTACAACATAATAATTTTTTTTTCTCTCTCTCTCTCTTATCAATTAATAATATCGTAAGCATTATTATTATTACCACGGTAATAAAACGTGATGTAAAAATTATTATTATTATTGTTGTTAAAAATGGACGAACGAACTCATTTATATATTTATTAACATCCATAAGGTACAGGTGGTAAAATAATTAACCACAAAGTTCACGGTTGTTTATTTTACCATCAATAGCGGTCGCAGATAAATAATAATAATAATAATAATAGCAATAATAATAATAATAATAATAGCGATAATAATAATAATAATAATAATAATAATTTTTTATTAAATTAAAAAGAAACGAAAAAAATTTACCGCCTTAATTTATTTAACACTTATTATTATTATTATCATAGTCTTGAAATCTATCAGTCAAAAATTCATTCATTCATTCATTCATTCATTTATCCAATTAATATTCGTATAGTTTTTTAATAACGAATAACGACGACGTCGACGACTCTTTATAATAATAATAATACTTATCATAAGTGTTATAATAAATAATAATGATAATAATAATAATAACAAAAATTACCCTGACCGTTCCTGAGTCATAAAAAATAGTTATGATTGTTTTATGTACGCCATTTTTTTTTTTCTCTTCTTCTTCTTCTCAAGCATTCTTAGTAACAGTTACACGGGTTTAATCCATTTAAATGTTATTATTATTATTATTATCATTATTATTATTAATCACGTTTATCACGGGTTTTTAAATCCAGTTTATGATTTTTTTTTTTTTTTTATTTATAGGTGGCACGTTTAAATCAAAAAAAAAAAAATTTTTTTATTTTCATCCCGTGAATTATCACATAATATTTTATGTGTTTATATTTTTTTTTTTTTCAGGTACCGAAAACGAAATTTTTTTTAATCGGGGGGGAGGGCTTGGAGGGGAGGGGAGGAGAAACCGTTCGATCTCTCGTTTTTAAAAAAATGATAATAATGATGATAAAAGATATGAAAAATTAACCGAAAATTAAAAAATTTTTTTTTCTTTTGAATTTTTTTCATGCGTGAAAATAATAGAACATAAAAAAAAAAAACAATCGAACCAATCAATAAATTTTTTTTTTTTATTGATTTAAAAAATTTATCAAATGAACGTGTCAATAATAATGATGATAATAATAATAATAATAATTTATTGATATTAGTTTATAAATAGTTTTATTTACTTAATAAACGATGATGATGATGTAAATCCTTCCTGTTTAATTTTTTAATTAAAAATTTATTTATTTATTTTATTTATTGATTTAAAATTTTTTTTTTTTTAATAATTTATCGATACATAAGTTTATTATTATTATTAATTAATAAATTAATAAGTGAGTTATTTATTAATAAGCGTCGAAAAAGGATAAATATAATTTTTTTTTATTTTAATCGTTTCAAATAAAAAATTTAATAAATAAAGTGTATATGTTTCATTAATTTTTTTTAAATAAATAAATAATAGTTATGGTAATAATAATAATAATAATAATAATAATAATAATAATAATAATAATAATAATAATACTATTTATGTGTGTGTTGAAAAAATTCAATGCGTCCGATCGCGCGTTTAAAAAAAAAAAAAAAACGAAATAATTTCGAAAAGAAAAAATTGGTTCAATAATTTTATAAAATTTTTTCGTTACACGTTATTAATTTTTTTTTTTTTTTAGTAATTTATTAGGTAATTTTTTAGTAATTTTTTTTTCAAATAATTTTTTGTACGAATTCCAAAAAAACCGTTATTTAACGCACGCGTAATTATTCATATATAATATATAATTGAAATTATTACTCGGAAGAATATATTTATAATCACGTAATTATAATAATAAATAATTAATAAAAAACGAATTTATTTATTTATTTTTAACCGAACGATTATCAATTTATTTATTTATTAACCTATTAACATTTATATAAAGGTAATTAATAAAATGTAATCGTGAAGTAATAAAACGATAAGTTTTCTATTAGTTATTAAATATACATAATAAAATTCTATTAAAATTGTCGCTTTTTTTTTTTTTTAATTATAATTTTTTTTGGAAGGCAGTGGGGGCGGAGGGGGCGGGGGGGGCGGAGGGGAGAGTAATAAAAAATTTAATTTTAATTTTATCGATCGGAAAAAATTCTTACCTTCATTGTGCAAAAAGCAGCCGACGTGACCGAATAATCAGTTGCCGAAGCGACGATCATGGAATTTTTTTTTTTTTTCTAACTTTAAATTTTTTTTTTTATCCGTCTATTTATTTATTTATTTATTACTAGTTTTTCCCCTTATTATTATTATTATCTTCACAACATTTAATCATTAATAAATAAATAAATAAATAAAAGTAATTAAAAATTAAAAAAAAAAAAACTGTCAACTATCACTGTCACCTTTTTCCTAATTTTTTTACATTCTTAAATATTTTCATAATAATAATAATAATAATTATTATTATTACAACAAATCGATCGACGACTAATTTAAAATGTCACTTCCGGTGATTGATTCGTTTTTTTATTCCATTTATTTTTACCGAAAAAAAATCGTCCATAAACATTTTTTAATTTTTTTTGCTACCCCGTTACGTCCGCCATAGAAATAAAATAAAATTTTCCACTTAAAAAATATATAAAAATAAATAATATATATATTATCGCATAAAAATTAACAGTTACGATTATTATTATTATTATTATTAATATTATTAATCACAAGGATTTAATTTTTTTAATGTTAAACTTATGAATCGTTTTTTGATTTAATTAACGTTCGATTTTAACGTTTTTTTTTTTTAAATTAGCGACACCACGTAACACGTACACACCCTTTAATTATTTAAAGTTTAAATGTATGAAATAATAATGATGATAAATAACAACAACAACAACAAAATAAAAATACAAACACAAACACACCACAAAAAAAAAAAAAAAATTTTATCGATAACTTGGACAAGAGTTTTTAGTCTACCTTAACGAAAGTTAACATATAAACTGGTTGTTAAAAAAGCAGAAGATGACTGAGAGTGAGCGGAAATCCCTTTGATTTGGTTGGTTAAAACGAACGGTTGTGGGACGGTATATGAGACCCTCAAAGGAGGAGCCATAATAAAAACGTTTCACTATTCTAATGTTTTCCTGCTACTATTTTTCTCTCTCTCTCTCCCTCTCTCTCTCCTGTTCTTTTTTCCTTTCTTCCTTTTTTTTTACTGTTTGTATTTTATAATATATGCACCCCACCTTTTCTTTCCTTTTCCTTTTACTTCCTTTTTGTTTAAGTATCGTTACGCAATACGTGTACGCGCAAAATCCCTTCGTGTGTGTGTTGTTTATATCCACTCTGTACTTACCACCATAATAATAATAATTATTTACCAAAAAAAAAAAAAAAACCTTCGTCGTAACAACATTACTTAAAACGTTAATAATAATAATGATAAATTTTCATTTGGTTAAACCTTTATTTGTGACGTCATTGATAAATTCGTGAAGGTTTGTAATCACGTCGATGTTTTATCGTATGGAAAAAATTTTTATTTTGAGTTATAGCTCGTGCCTTATTTTTAAATACCTGAATTCGAATTTGTTTTCCTTTATTATTATTATCGTTTGTAGAGGTTAAATTACGCAAAAAGAGAATAAAATAAAAAAAAAATTTTCGAGTTTTATTGTTGTTGTGTGGGGTCGAGAAAAATTGTCGTTTGAAATTTTTTTTTTTTTTTTTTGACCACCTTGTGTCCTTTTCACGCCTCAACAACTATCAACAATTAAAAGAAGTCAATTCTTTTCTCATAAAATTGTGTGTGTGTGTGCGTGAGTGCGTGTGTGTGTATATATTTAAACGATCCAGCCCTCTCTTTTGTACGAATTTATTTTTAGTTGTTATTATTATTATTATTTTGTATATTTTCACACGTCATTCCGTATAATAAAAACAAATTTTTTTTTGATTTTTATTCCAAACTTTGATTTTTAATTAAAAAAAAAAAATGTATGTATGTATAGTTTGCAAAACTAAACATCAAACGAAACAATAAAAAAAAAAAAAACCGCAAGAGAGAGAGAGAGAGAGAGGGGAGGGGGAGAAAGGGAGAGAGAGAAAACAAACGTATGATATTTAGTGACATTTGTAAAATGACTTTTGAAGAGCAATAGAATGAAGTAATCAAGATCCATAAAATCTTTCTCTCAAGATTGGAGGGTAGAACCCTGGAATGAGAGAGAGAGAGAGAGAGAGAGAGAGAGAGAGAGAGAGAGAGAGTTACAACCCATGGGGTGAGGGGACTAACCACAAAAATTAATTCACATGAACGATCCCTTGAAGCTGCAGCCGGGTGGATAATCCGATGATGATGTCGGGCGCCAACATTCAATGGAGTAACACACTAACTACTACTACTACGTCCTACTTAATATGATTTTCCATCATGTAAAAGGGTCACCGTGTATTTTCTACCCCCCCTCTCTCTCTCTTCCCCCTTCTCCCCTTTCTTTTCCTCTCCCTCTCTCCTCCACCCTCTCTCTCTTTCGCGTTTTCTCCAACACATTTTTTTCCCTTTGTTTCTTTCTTATTTATTTAATTTAATATCTCACGAACGATTATTTTAAAATTTGATTATTTATAGAAATTTTCCAGAAGAAATTCGAAAACAACCGGAAATAACAAAAAAAAAATTTTTTCTTTTTTTCGTTCTACTCTTACCATTATTATTATTATTATTATTATTATTTATTATTATTTATTCTAACCTCGGGGCTTCCCAATGAAATTTATTTAATGATTCGTCAAAGTTCCGACATTAGTTTCGGGGGTGAATAAGAAAGAGAAAGAAAGAAAGAAAGAGAGAGATAGATAGATAATAATAATAATAATAAAAGGGATGATCTTATTCATATGGACTTGAATGGTTTGGTTGTAACGTTGTCTCTCCCAGAACATATACTAAATTATTTTGACGTAAGGGGGCAATGATAATTTTTCTTTCTATTCTTAAAAGGTGTCTTAACAGGCTACTTCGGTCGCAGGTTTCAACATAAAGAAAAAGTCTGCACCTAGTTTTTAAACAAGGTACTCGAATATATATATAAACTTTTTGCCTCCCCGTCGCGGTCGAACAAAGAAATCACAACCGATGGGAGTCGAAGAAAGTCCCATTTTTTGATTTATGTTATCGTTTAGTAAAAAAAAAAAAAAATTTATAGTTTGTGTTTAACTTTTATAAATTCTCTATTCCTTTTTTTCCTTTTTTTACCTTTTTTCCTTTTTTTTTTTTTTACCTTTTTTAATCGTCATATTGCGGATTTTTAATCTGCATACGATCATTTATTATATTTAAACAACACGGAGTTTTTTTTTTTTTCATTTCAAACACGCAATTATTAAATGTGCATTCGTAATAAAAACGACGACGATTGGCAACACTGTTTTATAAATAAAAAAAAAATACAATTTTTTCCGTTCCGTGCGTTCGTGATGTGCGTGTGTGCGTGTACAAATAATTTTTTTTGATATTAATTAAAAGTTTAAATAAATCAATAGAACGAAATTAAAAAAAAACGGAAAAAAAAGAAAATTTTCTTTATTTAAGGGATTGATAGAAGGGTCAAAGGTCGTCGTCGTCATCATTACGGAGCAAGCGTATTTTCATGATTTTAACCTTTTTGATGTTTATTTATATAATTTTTCCCTTTTTTTTTCAAATAAAACATCCGCGTGTGTATCTCATCCGGAATCGAAATCCTTTTGAGAAACTCATTGACACACGCACACGCACGCACTCACGCACACACACACGCACACACACTCACACGCACACTTTTTTATTAAGTATCGCGATAAAGATTATTTTACTTTGTAAGATTTATTATAAGGTTTAAAGAAGAAGAAGAAAAGAACGGGAGGAGGCGTATTTTCTTTTTTTTCGCTTATTCAATTACATTATGTTACGGTGAAATGATCTTTACCGTACGCACGCACGCACGCACGCACTCACACACACATATATATATTTAGTGCTTTTGAATAGAGAGGCACGTGTTGTGACTTTTCCTCATGAGTTATTCAATGGGAATACAAACGAAAATATTGTCACAATTAATAGATTTAAAATGAGGTTAATATGGTTGCCGGCGTTTTTTTTTTCTTTTCGAACGACGCAAATCCCTCCTCTCTCTCTCTTCTTTTCTCTCCCTTCCCCTCTTCCCTCCCCTCCTGACTCCTTCCCTCAGGCCCAATTTCTCTTCTTCCTCTTTCAAAAAAAAAAATTTTACACATCTTTTATTATTTTTTTTGATTTTTTCCACTTTAAGGTTTTAAATAATCGTCACCCCACCCCCATCCCATCGTTTTTCTTCTTATTCAAATAATAATAATAATGATAATAATAATGATAATAAGTGTAAATACTCGAATTGATACGATTTGAAGGCACAACAACGTTTATTATTTCAAATAATTTCCCTTAAAAAAAAA
>NW_002987001.1:80052-87609 GCF_000006295.1 Pediculus humanus corporis
AAAAAAAAAAAAAAAAAATGGAAAACTCAGTTACCTTTAGCGCCACTTAGAAATTCAAATTTTTTTTTTTTTTTTAAAAAAAAAACTTTTTTTTCGAATAAATAAATAAAGAAATAGAATAAAATTTTTTTTTTTAAATTCAAATTTATATGAATAAATACCTAACGAACAATTTAAAAAAAAAATTTTCCCTTTTTTCGAAATGTTTTTTAATTTATATAAAAAAAATTCATGTTTTCATCCGCCATATTTGTTTTTTTTTTAATAAATAAAAGGAATTTACGCATATGATTATTATTAATAATTAAAAAATACAAACGAACGATCGATCGAGTTTTTTTTAACCCTAAAGAAATTTTATCAATTATTATTATTATTATTAACATCTGCTATTTGTTAATTTTGTTAATAAAGAAACATAATCGAACATAATATGTTGTTTTTACTTGTGGCAGTTTTTTTTGTGTCAGTTACCGCTAATTATTATTTTTATTAATAATTTTTTTTGTTTTGTTTTATGTTTTGTCATCGTAAATCAAATCGTTTCCTTTTTTGATATTTTCCGAATCTTCTTCTTTTTCTTTTTCGTGACATTCGAATATTCTTTTAAGCATACATAAAATGATAATAATAATAATAATAAAAATTCAAGTGAATGAAAAAGGGGTAAAAAAAAAAAAAATGAAGAAGAACAAATAAATTTGATTCACATTTTCAATATGATGACAACAAACATTTTAACTGTCACACGAAAAAAATTTTTTTTTTTTTTTTCGATTCACACGAATCGAATGTATGACTTATAAAAAAACACAAAACAACAACACAAAACACAACAACAACAACATAACACAACACACGTGTTTTATACATACCCCATAGACGACGAGGATGTTATTATAATTGTTTTGTAATTTGTATCGTATTAACAAAAAAAGAAACATTTTTTTTTTTTTTTTTTTTTAATAAGAGGATTATTAGAAACGTCGAGACGTAGGTAAGTGAAAAAGGAAGTGACGTCATAAGAGAGAGAGAGAGAAAATTTTTTTTTCCATTAATTAACGAGAAATTCATTCGAAATTAAGACTTTGTTGTTGTTGTTTTTTTTCTTTTTTTTCGCTTTAAAAATAAAATTAATAATTATTTATATTTATTTAAATAAATTATTAAGTAATAACTATGTATTATTATTATTATTATTATTAAATAAAAAATAAATAAAACATGCGTAAATATTTTTTTTTTTTGACGTAACGTATTTGAAAACACCCTTCGTCTTTTTTTTGTTGTTGAATGCTTCTTAATTTTATTTCATTCTCTTTTCAATTCTTTTTTTTTTTTATTTAACACGTAATTGTAGGCGTTTTGTTGTTCTTAAATGCTACACTCGAAAAAGGAAAAAAAAGGGGGAGAGAAGGGGAGGAGGAAAATTTCGGTAAAAGAAAATTTTTTTCTTTTTTACTCGAGGGGAGATTTAAACGTGGACGAAAACAAAACAAAAATCAAAATTATTTTTATTTAACCGACAAATATTATTATTATTTTACCATAGTATAAATTTCCAATGGGATCAGAAGGAGGGGGGTGGGAGGGAGGAAGGCGGTAAAATATTTTTTAAAAAATTAGTATTCGAATCGAATAAGAAAGAAAAAAAAAAATTTTTTTTTTCCATCCTTTTTCCCCCCCTTTTTTTTTTTTTTTTTTCATTTCAGCAGCGATTTGTTCAGAATGAGATAAAAAAAAAAATTTTTTTTTTTTTAAATAATAAACCTTACCTACCTGAATTATAATAATTGATACCTGTTTTATTTGTATAAGTAGTTTACGTTAAAAAAAAAAAAAATGAATGAATGAAAAAACTAAAAGAAAATTTATTTATCTCCCGCCCATTTAAAAAAAAAAAAAAAAATTAAAATTTGTTTATTTGTGAACCACGTGATATTTTTTTTGCAGCAGACGAAATTTTTTGCAAATTTTAATCGATATTTATGAATGAAATTCATTCTGATTTTCTTTAAAAAAAAAAAAAAAAATTCTACGTTTATTAATAACGTAAAAAAAATGAATAATTTAAAAATAACAAATAATACAATCGGTGAATATCAGCAACAAACAAACAAACAAACAAACAAAACTACAACTAAATTTACTTAAATGGTTGTTTTATTTTTTTACCGGAGTCGAACTAATTGGTTATTATAAAGAATTTATGAGATTTTTTTTTTTTTTTAGTTGTTGTAACTGGAGAATGCCTTGAAGGATTTTTTATTAACAAGTTTTTCTTTTTACCAGGTAAGCTACTTCCTTTTTTTTTTTTTTTCTTCGCTAATTAAAATTTTATTTTTTTATTTAAGAAACAAACTTTTAAAAAAAAAAATAATAATAATAATAATTTTTAAAGGGGGGGGGGGGGAGGTTCGACAGTATAATTTATGACGAGTCTAGCCGACGAGTTTAAAAAAAAAAAAAATCACATATAATAATAATAATTTTTCCATTTTTTTTTTTTTTTTTTAATTTTCGTTGCGCTAATCAAGAATTTTTTTTTTAATTAATATTGTTTATGCAAAAGTTAATTGTACTACTGTTTAAATGGACTCATATGAAAACAAACAAACAAACGAACAAACAAACGAATGAATGGTATGAGAAAATAAAAAAAAAAAAAACAAATCGAAAGTTTTTCAACGTAGAATTAAATAAACAAACTACGAGTGGGGGTTTTTTCTATAAAAAAAAAAAAAAAATGGCGGATTTAAAGTGAAAAAATCGATGGATTGATACTAAAAGATTTTATGTAATTTTTCTCGAGAGAATTGAAATCATACTAAGCCAATAAATAAATAAATAAATAATTTATTGGTTGAGTAAACTTTTATTTTGTGAATCATCAACACCATCACCACCACCACCACCACCCCCCCCCATCATCATCATCACCACCACCACTGTCACCATCTTGTAAACAATCATAATTATAGGGTATAAAACCTGAAAGTGAAAAACTATAAAGAGGTCAAGGGTTGTTATTAAGGGGGTGATGTTATTATGACGTCATTATGGAATATTTTAAAAGGTTAATAATAAATATTTTCACCTGTTTTTTTCTAAAAAGTTTATGGAGTAATGATTTATCATCGATACCTTTTAGCCTTTTATTAATTTTTTATTATTTTGGGGAGGGAGGTTGTTGTTGGTTAATGATATCGTCGACGAATAATTAAACGATTTGAATTTTTTTTATTGGGAGGAGGGGGAAAAGGGGAAATGGAGCAAAAAAAATGGTTTAAAAGAGTTTATTAAAAAAAAGAAAAAAAATTAATAAAAGAGAAGAAAATTTTTTTTTGCGCGCGTACAAAAAAATGAAGTTTTCCTTTTTTTTTTTTTTTTCAAAACTCATATTTCAAGAAAATTTAAAATTAGATTATATTCTCTCGGATGAATTTTTCGATTCGATGCTCTTAGCTCAAGAGACTGACTCCCCTTTTTTTCCTCCTCTCCTCTACTTTCCCCCCTTTCCCCTTCCTTTTTTCTTATATTAAAAAAAAAATTTTTTTTTCTCCCGACCTCTCTCTCTTTCTCTGTTTCTTAACTTTCGAAAAACGAAGAAAAATCTTTTTTTTTCACAAAAAAAAAAAAAATCTTTTTATTTTATTTTTATTCTCTCTCTCTCTCTATTGGAAAAAAAAGAAAAATTTAATTTTTCATTTTTCAAGTTTTTACAAAAAAACTTGAAGAAGAAAAAAAAAAAAAAAGAGAAAAGAAAATTTTTTTTTCTCTACAAATCAAACGTCGAAAATTTTGTTTTTCTTTTTTTTCAACCGAGTTAAAAATTTACCGTCGAAGATCCCTAAAAAAAAAAAAAAGGAGCAAGCATGGTTAAGAGGACATAATACCATTAAGAAATTGTTTGGAGGGCTGGAAAACTTAAAAGGATCAAACGAAACTTGAATTTCAAATTGGACAAAATTCTAAATCCCATTGTATAACATTTATTTTTGTAATTGCATTCCATTTCTTCGTGTTAGTCTACACATGCTCAAATTTTAATCCAATCCTATTTTATACGAAAATTATCATGAGGGGGAACAAATAAAAAAAAAAGAAAAGAAAAGAAATAATAATAATAATAATAATAGGAAAAAAGACAAATTCGGGAGAGAGAGAAAAAAGAAAAAAAAAGAAAAATTATTACTGTTGTTGTTTCAACCCCTTTTATAAGGGACCGACGTCACGAAAATATTTAAATTTTTTTTCACCCCCCTCCCCCGTCCACCCGTCGATTTTTATTCGTCCCTCCCCTTCTCCCACCCCTTTAAATAACTCCTCACTTTTTTTTTTTTTTTTGGAAACGAAATTCCAGAGAATGAAAAAAAACAAAACAAAACAAAACAAAAACTTAATCGGGGAATCCCCATAACATATCATTTTTTATCAATTACAGAATTCGATGATAACGAAACAAAAAAAAAAAAACGCGGTACATAATCAAATACAATAACCAAAATAATGATGATGATGATGATGATAATTGTCATGTTACAAATGGCAAAGAACAATTCATTCAATCAATCATCACGTGGTTGTTGAATTTTATTTACAAAATCAGGTGGGATGTGATAAGAAAATGACGATGATGATGACAAGAGATAATCGCGAAAAAGGGAGAGAGGGGGAGAAGAGGAGAGAAAAGACACGTAAAAAATGATAACGAGAGAGAGAGAGAGAGGGAGAGGGTTCGTTACAACGAGAGATAAGGGAAGAAAGAAATGAAATGAAATTTTTTTTTTTGGGGGGTTTATTTCACATCACGTGTACGTTAATCACGTTTTATGATTATTCAGATGAGGAAAATTTTATTTTTTCCCTGATTAAAGGAAAACTGAAAAATCCGCGATTATAATGATGAAAAAATTTTCCTTTTGATTCTATTACCATATTTGTTTGATTAGAGACTTGAAAATATTTCAAATTCGTATCATTATTATTATTATTATTAACTTTGTTTTTTTTCATATTATTATTATTATTATTTTCTTTTTGTTAAAAGGAAAAGGGGGGGGGAAATTATTATGATAAAAGAAAGTATAATTTGAAAAAAAAAAAAACTTCCTTCTGGGAAAAAATAGAAAAAATTTGTGAGTCGAATCTCCTTCTCCCTCCCTCCCCACTCTACATTCCCTCTTCTTTCTTGACACAAAAAAATTATTATTATTATTATTTGTATCATTATATAAAAAATAACGATTTTTCTCCAGACAGACAGAATTATTCTAAAAATTCTTTTAAAAATTAATTTCCGGTTTTTTTTTTTTTTTTAATTAATTTAATTGACTCCGTGAAGTCGAATTTTTTTTAATAATTTTAATAATATATTATTATTATCATTATCATTATCATTATTATTATCATCGTCGAAAAATGTTTTTGAGGTCGAGTTAATTATTTACAATAATATTTTATTTTTATTTTTATTTATTTATTTTTTTTGTAATTGGCTGCGTATTTTGCCATAACTTTAAAACCTTCGAATGCTTCACTTGCGACTCCGTGAATTTCCGATGCAGGTACGACAAAACTATCCCTTCCAGCAGACGATAATTCGACGGTAAAAGATAAATCGACACCTAAAACTCCTTTGAAATAATCATCGGATCCACCGGCAGCTTCGTCTGTGGAAAATTAATCATTCGTATATTTATATAAAAATTTTTTTTTTTGTTAGGGTAAGAAGTGACGTCATCACCACCACCACCACCACCGCCATCTTACTTACATAATAATTCGGTCGATGAACCGACAGCGTATTTGGTACCGTTGTATTTTTTTATGGCCAAAGCAGCTTCTCTACCAATTTTATCCTGGAAAAAAAAGAAAATTTAATTAATAAACCGTTAATAAATTTTTATGTTTAATAAATAATTTAAATAAATAAAACTTACCATGAGTTCGGCTTGGGGAGCAGGTTTAGATGTTTTGTAACTCCAGGGGTAGAGAATGTAGGGGCCGTAACAGTGAACGGACACGAACGTTTTTATTCTCGGTGCGTATTTTGCTCCAGCATCGCGAACGTTTCTCATTTCGACTTCGGAAAATGGATAAGGTCCTTTAAATATTTCACTTCTAGGATCGCTGCTGGTACCACCTTCTCCCCAGTGAAAATCAAAATTTCTATTTCCGTCAGTTCCATAAGCTCCTCCGAACAAGGAACGAGTTTTACGCCATAAACGATTCTTTAATTCAATAATAATAATAATAATAATAATGAGTAAGGAGATAAAAAAATAAGGGAGGAGGGGAGGGGCGGAGTCGAGCATTTTACCGCGAAAATTTTTTTTACCTTTTCTCTAGAATATTCGTAACCGTCCGGATTAGTGACGGGTATCATGTAATAATCGATTTTATCAAGGAGTCCCGAATTATTTTCGAAATTTTCAACGAGTTGATGCAACATGTATAATCCTGTGGCATGTGCGAGCCATTCTCTGGCATGGATACCAATTTCGAAAAAAATAACCGGTTTTTTTGCAGAATGATCCGATGATACCTTTACCAGAAACATGTCTCTTCCATGATAACTTTTACCGATGTTTTCGACGACTGCGACGGATTCATTTTTATAATTTTTAATATCTCTCAAACTATTTATGTATCGTATCATCTGTCGATAATAATGATAATATCAATAATGGAGTTTTTATAATGATAAAAATAATAATAATAATAATATTTACTTCTTCGTACGAGCGGTATGTTAAATAAAACGGTGCTCCTGATTTAAATGCTATTCCTGGTCTTTTCTCTTCTTCGATGCTCCTGAAATCGATAATAATAATAATAATAATAATTAAATGAATATTTAAACGTTTAAAAGAAAAGTGTTTCGCATACGTACCTTCCGAGATTATCATTTGTTAAATTAAATTTATTTATTCCGGCAGATCGTAAAATTCCTAAAAATTTTAATTCTTTATGTGGGGGTACCAAATAGGTTTGCATGCAAAAATCACTTCCATCATTGTTAACGTATTTTTGTTGTTTTAATAAAGTGTATTTATCGACGATGTCACTTCCGCAATGTAAAACATTGTAAACTTTATAACTGTAATAAATTTTTGGATTAAAAACACATAAAAAAAAAAACAAAAAAATTATTATTATTATTATTTGGTGTTAATTACTTATCGTATGAAACGTAATCTTTTTTAAATGATAATACAAAACCAACTTGGAAGACGAGTAATAATAATTTTAATAATCCAGTCATTATTCCTTCTGGAAAAAAAAAAAAGAAATTTTTTAAATAAAAGGGAAAAAGGGGAAAAAACCTTTTTTTTTTTTTTTTTTTAGTTCAATTATTTAAATATCGTTTGTTTACTTTATGAAAAAAATTTTAGGGCTTTAATTAAAGCAAAAAAAAAATTCTGATTGTGTAATAAAAAAATAAAAAAAAATTCAAATTTATCTTTTTTTAATTTTAAAAAAGTTTAAAAAAAAAAAAAAACTTTGGATTATTTAAAAAAAATTTGCATTTTTACCACCAACTCCTCCTCCTTC
>NW_002987001.1:87784-96862 GCF_000006295.1 Pediculus humanus corporis
CCTCTCCCCACATCGAAAATAAATTTTTTTTTTTCTGTCTCCTTCTCCCCAATTAAAAATTGTTAGAAAAGCAAAAATAAAATTTTCTCCAAAGGGTGTATTTACTGTAAACAAATAAAAAAAAATTTTTTTTTTTTTATTTGTCGAATGTGTGTATCCGTGTTTAGTTAACCATTGTCTGGACCGTAAAAGATGAAATCTAAGGGTTGAATAATCAAAGGGGGGTTGAGGGATACTCTTAATCTGATTACCCGAAAGCACGGTCGAACTGTCAAACACTCCGCTTATGACGCAACCTGATGACAAATTTAATCACTCTACTATATCACGGGTCGTTTCGGATTTTTCCTTCCAAACTTTTTTTTTTTTTTCATGTTTACAAAATTTTCTCTCTCACTCACTCACTCCCCCCCCTCTCTCTCTTTCTCTCTCTCTTTTTATTTTCGTATGTGTTTGTTTACACGGTTTAAAATACAATTTGAAGAGAGTGAGAAGAAGAAAGAAACAAAGAGATGGAAAAACAATTTACACACCACTCATTCTCTCTCTTTCTCTCTCTGGAATTCATAACAAATAATAATGATGATTTAATCATAGATCATTTCATTTCCGGTTGTTTAATAATTTTTTCAATAGAATATTTTAACGGAAGTGGTACCTTTAAAACCCGACAGCAAATCAAACGTGTGACCAACAGGAAATACCGACCAAAAAAAAAACCCTACAAAGTTAAAATTTCCCAGGAATGGAAACTCTTTTTCGGTCAAATGGGGGACCACTGGGGACCACTGGGAGCCGCGATATTAAAAGAAAATTTAATAAAATTTTTTCTAGAAGTTGAAAGAAGAATTTGTTGGTATCACCGAAGAATTTTATAAACGAGTACCTACCACTTTGTAAAAATAATCAATCGAATAAAATACTTAGCACACCGAACTACCCGTCATCACGAATAATAATAATAATAATAATAATAATAATGATAATGATAATAGAAACACATTTAAAATTTAACGTTAACCACGAAAAAAAAAATAAAATTTATGTAAAAAGTTTATCGTCGAATGAAGAATTTCGTCGTTCGTCACTTTTTTAAAATTTCAAAAATGAAAATAAAAACAATAATAATAATAATGATAATAATAATAATAACGACAATTTAAAAAATAAAAAAAAAAATTTCGCTTTTTCTCGTAAGTAATAAAAAATTAATAATCACGGACGAACACAGATAATAATTAATAATTAATAAAATAAAATAAAATGTGAAAATCACGTACCTTAACTTATTTATATCACATACAAAAAATATATATAAATATACGTATAAAATCTATTATTATTATTATTATTATTATTATTATTATTATTATTATTATTATTATTATTATTATTATTATTATTATTACTTTTTTTTGTTTTCAAAATCTAAGAAAAAAAAAAATTTTGTATATTTAACGAAAAAAAAAAAAAACGAAACGAAACGAAAACAAATAATAAAAAAAAAAAATTTTTTTTTTTTTAAATTTTCTCGTTTTTTCTTTACATTCATTTCCTTTTTTTTTCCTTTTCCTTTTTTAACATTTTTCCTTTTGAAAAGGTTTTATTTAAACAGACACATAAATATATATATAGAAAAAGGAGAGAATGAAAAAAAAAAAATAAAAATAAAATTTATAAAAAAAGAAAAAAAAATCTTTGAGTAGAATGGAAAAAGTTTTTTTTCCTATTGAAAATCAAAGATTTCCAGAGAAAGGAAAAAAAAAAACGGGAAGAGAGACTTTTGGGAAGGGGGGGAGGGGGAAGAATTCTAACGTGAAAACAAGAGAAAATTTTTTTTTTCCGTCCGTATAACTCAATTGCCTCCTGTTTACCGCACGGACAGAACAAAACAACGGGGGGTAAAAGAAAAGAAAAGGGAAAAAAGGGGGAAGGAAGAAAACTTCACCACAAAAAAAAAATTTCTTTCGCTGCCTTTTTCGTTTTTTTTTTTTTCGTTAATAACCTATTAAAAAATCAATCAATAAGATCGATATAAATAATAATAATAATTATAAATAATCGATTTGAACTTTATCGATACAAGATTAAATTTTCATTAAAAAAAAAAAAATTAAAAAAAATTTTAAAAAATTTAAAAAATTAAATTTAAATTTTTATTTTACTTTCCATACATATATATTATCATTATTATCTTTTTTTTTTATTAACAAATAAAAAAAATATTTATAATACAACATAATTAAAGATATGTTTCTATTAGAAAAAAAAAAAAATTATAAACGTAAAACATTAAATTCTAAATTTAAAAAAAAAAATAATAATAATGATAATAAAAAAACATTCGTATAATAATAATATTATTTTTGTGCGATAAAATTTATTATTTATTTATTTATTTAAAAAAATTATTATTATTTTATCCTAATGCAATAATACAGACGAAATGGAAACCATTAGAAAAAAAAAAAAATAGAAAAGAAAACTCACCGTTTTTTTTAATTACAGTGACACGATACGCGAGTCAATTAAAATTTGACTTGTTTTATTGTCTGAGATTGTTACATATATATATATATATACGTGTACAAAAGTTTTAATAAACTATATCGTATTTTAAAATCATCATCATCATCATCATCATCAACGAACAAAAAAATTGATTTTTTTTTTTTTGCGATACTTCAAGTACCGTTCACGTAACAAACAAACAAACAAAATACGCGATATGAAATCGTATAGGCAAACGTCACAAGTCGACGAAACAAATTAACGATAACAATTAAAATTATATTATATAAAAAAATTTCTTTTTATTATTTTTTTTTTGCCCCCCCCCCCTCCCCCCTTCATAGAATCATCAAAAATGTTTTTAACAACACATCTCGTTGTGTGTGCACGCACGAACACCACGTGTGTGTGTGTGTGAGCAAATAATAATAATAATAATAATTTGAGTTAAAAAAAAAAGAATTAAATGTTTTCTTTCAATGCTAATTCGGCTCCTTTTGATAGTATCACGTGTACGTCGATGGGTGGGAAATTTTGTAGAATTTTCACGTTGGCGGAAAATTCATTTTGTAAAATCTGATTACGAAGTAACCTGGAAAAACAAAACAAATTTAAAAAAAAAAAAAATTAAACAAATTTTACTTTTTAAAATATGATTTCAAAAAAATTTAATCAAAGGTCAATCGAATAATTTTTTTTTTTTTTCAATTCTTATCACTCTCATCTCTGATAATAAATTAATTGATATTAAAGATAATTGCAAACAAGTGCAAACAAGATATTTTTTTTTTTTTTTTTTGTTTTCCACATGGTTTTTTCCCCGTTTTTTTTTTATTATTATCACACGAACACGTGTTTAAATGATTTTTCTTTCACTTACAATATCATAGAGCAACAAATGTGTATTAAAAAACTAAATCGATTCGGATCGGAAAATAATGAATCCCATATTCGTAAAACATCCGGAAGTGGAAATTCCTGGGATAGAAGAAGAGTGATCCACCTAAATGTAAAGTATATTTTTTTTTTTTTATTTAAAAATTTAATAATAATGATTTAAAAAAAAAAAAAAAAAAAGGTGATCGATATACGATACCTGAAACTGTAGTATTCGGGACAGAGTTCCTGTTGATTTAATTTCGACCAAACCTGATAATCATTTTTTTTAAGTTCGGAAGTTAGTTTAATCATCATTCCTTTTATCCCGCTTTCGGCATCGTCCAATGATTTTATAAAAAAATCACGGATTTCCGCCATCAAATTGGTAAAACAAAAAAAACTGTCTGCTTCTGCATGTTCTGAAATCACAAAAAAAAAAAAACAAAAAAATTAATTTTAAATTTATTCGAAGGATTTAAAAAAAAAAAAGAAAAAGGTTCACCTCTCCAGGCACTATCAGGATCTGATGCGAATGCATAATATATCGGCCCTATAATTTCATTCATTCCCTGAACATATCCTTGACCGGGATTTAATTTTGCATATAAAAATAAAATCCTTTCAACAACTTCCCAATGAGCTTCTGATCCTTCATCCAAAGGTGCATAATCCTCTACTGCTTTTTTTACCGATAATGCTATCTATAATTTAATTTCAATTGTTTTAATTTAAAAAAAAATTGCAAACAAGGTACAAACCTAATAATAAAGCATCCCAAACCTCAGCAAAACAAAACAACAACAACAAACAACAACACAAAACATTATTTTGATAGATTTTAAAAAAAAAATTTTTTAATCGTTTGCTTTCCGATTTTCTTTTCATCAAATTTACTCATAAATAAAAACAAATTTTAAATGTAAATTGAAAAATACTTTTTTCACACAAAATAAAAACTTTACTCATTTATATATATATTATAATAAATTAAACTTATTTTATATAATTTAAAACCCAACTATCTAGAAAAGCAATTTTCCCAACATTTAATTTCACAATATTTAAGGCATTAAAATTCAGTGTGACATACCTGCTACTAGTACCATAAGTTGAAATATGCAAAACAAAAAGAAAAATTAAAATTAAAATTATTATTTATTTTATTGTTTACTCTCTGTGTGTGTGTGTGAGGTAAATTTATTTTCACACATTATTTTAATTACCTTTGTAACTCCTAATCCTTTCCTTTCGACATTGGCCGATTTTAAAACTGTCCTTTGTACCCTTTTATGCAATCTTTTAACACCTTTACTCCTAACAACTAAATCACATGGAAAATCACATTCTTGCTGGAAAAATGATATATCAGGGCACAATCTTCTCACATCCTTATCAATTTGTGACAAAACTTCATTATCTTTAAAAAAAGTTTGCCATTGACTATCTGGATTAAAGCTTAATGGATGGTCTAAAATTTCCTCGGTGCATGATGATCCCGATAATCCAGGAGTAACTATCATTTCCTCTGTGTAAAATAATAGAATGAGTATATCAATAAAAAAGTAATTTCATTGGATTTGAAAATTTCTATTTTGAATTACCAATAAATTGCTTGTATAAATTTCTAGAATGATTTAAAGTTGATAACCATTGTACTTTTGATGATGGCAAGTAATTAAGTAATAATTTCCAACACAAGGCTCTTCTTCCTTGCGAATCTGGTATACCTGAAAATGTAAATTTTATTGTATCACAACCCTTGTGATATTAAAAACAATTTTGAATAACACTTTTTTTTTTTTTATATAAATTCTTCAAACCATGAAAACAGAGCTTCCTTAATTCATTTAAATCAATTTCAGATTTATCTAAAACAGCATCCAATTCTTGAAGCCTGTAAAAATAAAGGCAAATAGTATTACGAAAGATAACTTCAAACCATATCAAATTTCGTAATCAATGTAAAAAAAAAAAAAAAAAAAAAAGTAAAATCACGATTTAATATTATGTACGTTAGAAAATTATTTCAGTGTTAATTTTTGTTATTTTTTAATGGTTCAAAAAAGCGAATATGTAATAAATATATTCGTAATTATCAGATACAAAAGCGGTTAGAGACATACAATTCTTACTTTGCTTTATAAAAAGTCATGGTCACCAATTGAATGTAATTAAATCATTGCAAATAATTCACTTGATTTATTTAATTGATTTGCATACAAAATAATTATATATGTATTAAATGGTTAAATATACTGTAAAATAATTATAAAATTTGTTCCTACATTTTTAAACATAAACAAAAATTCATTGACCGATATACATGGTTTTTAAATTATTCTTAAGCCCCGTTTTTTTAACGCTATAAATTGTCTGTTTGTAAAATATTATTTAAAGTTTCATTGCGCAGTTGTTCAAATGTCATAAACGTTTAAAAACAGAGTGATTGGTATTATTTTATTGTATCGTTTATCATTTCTTTTCAAGGCTTTGATTTTTAAATGTAGTTTTACAATTTGATTGTTGACACTGTCAGACATTATCATTGATAACATATGTGCAGCCTGGAAAAGTAGTTTTAAAGCGTAGAAAAGTTTGTTTTCTCGATCCAGACTTTTCATCGTTTGTAAATAATACAAATAATTGATAAAATGAATGTGAAACCAGGAGAAGATGTACCTGATTCACTGTTTGATCAATGCATTAAATACGTAGGACGTAATTTAAACGTTTTGGCCGATACTGACCCCGTCTCGGGCTGCCTTCGTTTAAAAATAGGGTTAACTCTACCAAATGAAATATGTGATAAGCTGTTGGAAGTGTACCAAAAAGTTGGAGGCGTTGTTGATGACAAATTTGTTACTTTATTTGAAAATCCTGGAGCAGCCAGATTGAAGAGAATTAAATTAAAAAATTCTGCAATTAGTGATGATGGCCTAAAGATATTAGTTAATTGTTTACCTGTCGAATTGGATATTTCAAATTGCAGGGAATTGACTGAGAAATCATTGACTCACATAAACGAGAGAGGGATTAATTTAGTATCTCTTTCATTTGGTTTGTTTCCAAAAGTTTTACCTAGAAATTTAAGAAGCAAAATAATAAAAAATGATGAAAAAAATTTTAATTCTAATAATAATTATATTTTAAAAACACCCAACCTGAAAAAGCTAACCATTCGAAATTTAATTGTAGAAATAAATTATTTTGATCACTTACTAAAACCATTAGAGAAATTAACATATTTAGATTTATCAGGATGTTACACTCCTGGTGGTCTTACATTTTTAGTCCTTTTACAAAATTTAACCTCTCTCATCTTGTACAATGTTCAAGATTTAAATTCAAGTATTTCTTGCATTGAAAAATTGAAAAATTTAAAACACTTGGATATTTCTATGCCTCCTCCAACTTGTGGAACTTTTAGAGATCCATCTTCTACTCTAGCTTCATTAGTTCAAAATCTGCCAAATTTAATATCATTAGATATATCCGGAACAAACTTAACAGAAAGGGGTAATTAATTTTTTTTTTCAATATTTAATATATATATTTTGTTTTTGCATAATTAAGATAATGAATGTTAAATTTTTAGATTACTCAAACGAAACTAATGTTAATAATGATGACTGTGAAATATGTGGAATATCAGGATTGAGTTCCAGAATGAAACGACCCTTTGAGTTTTTAGGATTGTATAAAACACACCCGGATTCATGCAGGAGACCCAATATTCCTGCAAAAAGAATATCGGGAAATGCGAATGAAGAGCAAATTTTAATTGCCATGCAAGCCAATCTTGACAGAACTGAAGTTTTAGCGAATGTTTTAAATAATTTATATGATTTATACAGGAATGAGCAAAGTGAAAATGTCAATGAAGCTTTGGTTTTTCTAATAGAAGCTATGGATAGGCACATACATGAAAAACATATTCAAATTTCTGGAAGGTAATTACAACAAACAACACATTTCTCAACATTGCTGGATTGTATTTTAATAGTGGGAAATATATTTTTATATGTATTTCTTTTTTTTAGTGCTATTTTATTCTACATGGCAAATGTTATTGCGAATAAAGCATACTTTTCGCTGAAAATGAAACGTAGTTTAATTAGTACTGTCATAAATGCTATGGGTGCTTTTCAAGATGATGAAACTGTTATAAGAAATGCTTGCCTCACTCTTTTACAATTTTGTTTACCTGATGATTTAGTAAGTTTGTAAGAATTTTCGACAAACATACCAACTCACAAATCTTTATTTGATTTATTAATAATAATGGCAAATTATTATATCGGCCTAATAATGTACTATTTGCTTTACTCATACTACAAGTGCAACTACTTTGTAATGTCCTAAAATTTCATATTATTTACAGATTTTCGAGTATGAACGTTTGGTCCTACTTCTTCTGTACATAATTTCTGAAGTTGATGACACATACGTTTTGAGAATTAGTTTATCTTTGTTGAATTCTTTAGCATGTCAAGTTGATGAATCTCAAAAACAATTGCTTGGTAATTTGGGAATGGTCGATGTAAGTTACTTTTTTTTTTTTTTTTAAATCAATCATATGAGCGATTAAAAGAAATTTTTTTTTCGCTATGCAGCAAATATTAACATTGATAACGGATCGATTACAAAGTCAAATATGTGATGACATTTTGGAAGTTGCCTGGTCAACTTTATGGAACATAACAGATGAAACAATTGAAAATTGTCGAAGATTTCTCGCAGAAAATGGAATGGAATTATTTTTGGCTTGTCTTTCGGTTAGTTGATCTAATCTAATGAATGTAAATTAAATGTAAATCACTTACCTTTTTTTTTTTTAAAAAAATATTTTTCTTGTCGTTTAAGATGTTTCCCAGTAAAGAAGAACTTTTACGAAATATGATGGGACTCTTGGGTAACGTGGCAGAAGTTAAATTCCTTCGTCCTGTCTTGATGTCGGAGCGTTTCGTGTCCGTTTTCACGGAATTACTCGGATCGGGTTGCGATGGGATCGAGGTAACCTTTGGCACTGTAGAATGTTTGCAAGTCTTCGACTCGTTTCCAAATTTCATTAACATTTCGTTAAATTTAGGTTAGTTACA
Source organism: Pediculus humanus corporis (assembly GCF_000006295.1). Classification (NCBI taxonomy): domain Eukaryota; kingdom Metazoa; phylum Arthropoda; class Insecta; order Psocodea; family Pediculidae; genus Pediculus; species Pediculus humanus. The sequence goes on from NW_002987001.1 coordinate 96,274, forward strand.
ATGCAGCGGGAGTGTTGGCTCACATGTGTTCTGACGGCGTTGATTTTTGGACGGTGAAAGAACCTAAAAGAGAAGTAGTTTTAAGAAAAATTGTTTGGGCTATAAGAAGATGGGATTTGAATACGGAAAGAAATATAAATTATAGGTCTTTTCAACCCATTTTCGGATTACTCAAAGTAACTCACACCGAAGAATGTCAATATTGGGCAGTGTGGGCTCTCGCTAATTTGACTACGGTCTATCGTAAGTTTCGTTACAAGGTCAATCACCAAAGTGCAACGAAATTATTTTTTTGTACTTATTTTCAATTATTAACTGGTTTTTTTTTTTTTCAGGAGAAAAATATTGTCCATTGGTAACGAACGGTGAAGGAATGGAATTGCTCGAGGAATTGGCCAAAGCAAAACATTCACATCGAGCGATAAACAAATTGGCAAATATAGTAATAAAAAATTGCAAGGAAACGTAAATTTAAATTTGGAAAATTTTAAATAATAATGACCTTTACAATCAAGGATAAGGTTTCACATGTAAAATTTATAACTGTATAGAAAAAAAAAAAATAAATTAAATGAGAATATTGTACCTC
>NW_002987001.1:97286-101940 GCF_000006295.1 Pediculus humanus corporis
GGTTGTGTGTGCATTTTTTAATTATTTATCATTGTGACACATTAATTGCAAAAATAAAAATAAAAGTTTTATTTTATTTTATGTAGACTTAGAGCTTTTAAAATCAAAAAATAAAAAAAATGTAATTTTATTAAATGAATTATTAAATGGTTAAAATTAGAAAAATGAATGAACAACGTTTTTTGTGATACCTGCTAGTGTTTCATTTTTTTTTAAAAAAGCTTTTTATATTATTATTTGTTGTATAATAATGATGATCATTTTATTAGATTTATGATTGAAGTAATCGTGAAAACAGTGTACATTAAAAAAAAAAAAAAAAAAAAGAAAATTGTGAATAAATAAAATTTTAAGTTATAAAACATAAAAAAGTTATGGTAAAATAAAATTTTATTTCAACACTTAAAATTTCCTTTTTTTTTGTGAAACGTTATTGATTAATAAGCTTACTTGTCAAATATATATTCTTAACAATAAAACCATCAAAAGCAAGCTAAAATATTATGTGATTTATAATAAATAAAATGTCTTCTTGTGAAAAAAATGAAGGGTAAATAAATTTATAAAACTTATGACGTTGATGAGAAATTTATTGATTCAATTTACCTTGGTGTAATAATTAAAAAAATTTTTGCTATTTGTAACTAACCAAACTGTCATAGGTCATGTGCCAATAGAAAATTATTAACATTTAACAAGACAACAGCTTTTTTTTTGAACAGAACTCAAATAATAATTTAAAAAGATCTTTGAGTTTTTTGGGGGGGGAAGGGTAGTCATTTTGTTTTTTTATTTTCATAACATTTTGCTATGCCTAAAAAGAAAAACAATTGAATAAAATCTTGTTAACATCACCTCTCAGCATGGTCTGGTCTAACAAAATTATAATATTGAAATTTTTTTGTTTGTGATAAGAGATATCATATTTTTGGAATCATTGACCTGTCACCTATGACGTCACTATATTCAATAAGATACACATTGTGGGGTAGGGTCTGTTAAATTATTTTGTAAGCAACACAAAGGTTTTAAGTAAAAAAAAAAAAAAATATATATATATATATATATATATAAATATAAAATTTAACTTACAGTAAGGATAAATAAATTTTTATGTATTCATTTACGTCAGAATAAAGAGAGAACAATTTAAAATCATTTAGTCTTACAAAAATCTATACGTTAAATCTATTAAAAATAATTGATAAAGGTCACGAATATTATTGAACATTTTTTTTTTTTATCCACGGCTAATTATTATTAATTCTACGCAAAAATTAATGAATAATTTTTTTTACTTTTTTTTTTTTTTTTAAAACTAAGAAATATTAAAAAAACCACTTTTTATTTTTACTTTAAATTTAAAAAAAATGTAATTAAATAATCGTTCGACGATGAAAAACCGCCAAATTAACTACTTCAATGGTAATTAACGTTAATTTTGAAATTTTCAAAAGTTGGCAAAATTTTCAAAAAGCCGGGAATAAGTTCGTTTTTGCCATCCGCCATATTGGTTTGCAAAATCTACACCACTTATAAAAATTATGAAACTAAATCTTGCATTTTATGTTTTGGTAAGTAATTAAAACATTTACGAATATGAAATTTTATGAAAAATAGTTAAGAAAAATAAAATGAAAATATATTTAGGCATGAGATAATTAATATAAACGATGAAAAAGTAAATTGAAAAAAATGTAATCAGTTGTTGTGAGGATATTTACCAAACGAATAAGAAGTAAGGATTAAAGGCTAGAATATTTTTTATTAAAAAAAAAAAATTGATAATTTCAATTATCCGACGAACAATTAAATGAGTAATTTTTTTAAACTTAATATAATAAATATTTTAAATTAATAATATTTCGATTACAAAAGTCAATCGTTTTTTTAGCCTAATATTTACATGTTTAATAATTATTAAAAACACATCATGAATTACTAATGGGGAAAATAAATAATAAAAAAAAAACGAATTTTACGACTTTTAACAAGTTTTAAATATATAAAAAAAAGTCCGCTAGTTAATTTAAAAAAAAAAAAATGAACAAGACATGTTTTAATAAGACAATTTTTTAAATTAGTTTTTTTTTTTTAATTTCAGCATAAAAAAGTTTTAAGAATCAAGTTAAGTAGCTGGTATTAAAAATGGCTGGCGCCCAATTAATACATATGTTATGGCCAAGCTCAACATCAGACAATTTTATATAATTGACAACTTGTTGTTGACAATCATGGCGCCAGTTTTTCTTCCTTCATTGTAATTAAATAATAATAATAATAAAAAGATGTGATTCTCATTTGGGATAATAAAAATGATGACCTTAACTTATACCTTTTAGGTTGGAATAACAAGTAAGTTCAAAACCAGTATTTAAATTTTTTTTTTTTTTTTAAGCTCAAATTATTGTTTTTTTGTAAGATGGGGTTTTTTTTTTTTTTAAAGGTTTCAAAGGTTTTTTTTATATACATATATATTTTTTTCCTTCCTTTTGAAAACTTTGTAACAGTTTTAACAAACATAACCACTGTGTAATCAAAGAATGTCCTCTATAAGAATTCCTTTTAACGCATGCGCATTAAAAGGACATCCCGTTTTTCTTTTCGTACTTCCCCTTTCGACAAAATCTTTCTTTAAACGTTTTAATTCGTGTAGATTTTCAACATAAAAAATTAAAAAATTTATTTTGCTCAAAATGTGACATTTTCTTTTTATTGTTATTGTGAGTTTAAGTAAATGATTGATTATTTAAAAAAAAAAAAAAAATCAAATGGGTTTTATTAAGACTAATTACATAAATTTTTTTTTTAATTTTTTTTATTTCATACTATATTTATTCTTTTCTATCTTTCTGCTCTCTTTTTTTTTATTAATTTTTTAGTGCTACTACTGTTTTTATATTTTTTTTTTTTTTTTGTACAAAATTTAAGCCAAAATTAGCTGACATGTTTTAAAGAAAAGGAGTTCAAACAAATTTTTTTTACATAAAATTTAACGCAAATCGCATATTTGAAAAAAATTCAAACGTTTTATTAAAATGGACAAAAAAAAAAAATCTTTTTGCTAACATTTAAGGATATTTTTGCTCAGGTAAATTTTAATACTGCTAATACTACTACAAAAAAATAACAGTTTTTTTCTAATAAATTTTTTTTTTTTATAAAATTAATTATAATTAATTAAAATTCGTCACCGAGAGATATCATCGATTAAGCAATAAAAAAATTTATGTTTTTTTTTTAAAAATATATTGATTGTAAACATAATCGAATAACATTTTTTTTTTTTTTTTTTTAAATATATGCTCTAATTAATTAATGTCCGTCATGACACGGTTAGACAAAAAGAAATTTTTTATTCATTCAATATAAATTTTTTTTTTTATATAAATAAAATCGGTAGTTTATAAAAATTGTTTAAATATTTTATTTAATTAATAATAATATTTTTATGTATTAGTACTATTATCATTAATGCCTGGTTTTTTTTTATAATGCGGTCATCCTTCACAAAATTTATTAATTTTTTTTTATGTATACATAAAAATTTTAGGTACGACACGCACGCGTCATATTAACATTTAAAAAAAAATTATATATTTATTATTATTATTATTATTATTTTTAATTATTATTATAAAATTAATCGTTTTTTAATGCCTTATGTTTTTCCTATTTAAATGAGGGATTAACACGATTTACAGGCATGACGTGGATGCTGTAATGGCGTCATTAGTCCTATTAGGGTTAAATTTCTTTTTCTTCTGCTTCTTTTCTTATTGTTTTATATCTTGCCTATTCTGTTAGCAATCCCCTTATCAATTGAACTCCGTTTCTTGTAATATTTATAGAGTTAAAATATATAAACTTATTAATAATGTTTGTACAAATCAATAAAATATATTTATTATTAAATATCATCATCATCATCATCATCATCAATTTTATTATTACTTTTTTTAAAAATATTGTCAGCTAAGAAATTATATTATTTATTTCGACTTGATTTTTTTTATATATTTAATAATAATAATAATAATAATTATCGAATATCGTTTGTTGGCTTGACCTAATAGTAGCACTAAAAATGATAGAGAGATAAATGAAGGAGGGGGGGGGGGAAAGAGAGAGAGAGAGAGAGAGATGGAAAGAAATGTGCAAAGATACTTAATAAAAGTAATAAATTAGTAATATTAATTCATTAGGTTTCAAATCGGGAGAATCATTTATATTATTATTATTATTAAGGTTAAGTTAATAAATTTTCAATAGAATTCGAGTCACCTGATTCATTGGACAGAGAGAATAAATTAATAAATTTTGAGATCAATTTCAGTGTGATGTCGAGATTAGTGAGATTAAAAATAACATTTATATTAAAAATAAATAATGGATATTTTTATTTGTGTGAAAAAATAAAATGTTGATGATAAGGTGCAGCATTTTCCTTTTTGAAAAATCCGTGATTTTATTATTATTATTATTATTATTTTAATATATATTATTTTTTTTTCTGCCATTAGTGAATTATTATTATTATTATTATTTTCTCGTCGTTTTTGAATGTTTATCGAAGAATCATTGGGTCGCCGCAATTGATAACTAAAGCGAAGAGCTCAGTGAACTGTCCAAAGTCTATTTATTTATTTATTTT
>NW_002987001.1:102450-104553 GCF_000006295.1 Pediculus humanus corporis
TCTTAGCGACATGAAAAAAAGATCGTTTAAAGAACTCGGAATGAGCGTGAGCAATTTGAATCTTAATTTCGATGATATAAGGTAAATAATTTTTTTTTTTTATATATATATATACTTAAATTTAACTTTCCCCCTCCCCTCCCCTCCCCTCCCCCAAACATTTGAAAATATTTTCCATATAACAAATCCAATCCATTCGTGATAACAAAAACATTCTCCTCATTTTAAAAAATCAATAAATTAATTAATTACATAATTTAAAAATCGATCAAAATTATAATAATAATAATAATAATACGGTTAGAAACATGAGATTTATTTTATGGTTGTTTAATAAATTGATGAAAAAGGTTGATTGACGATACATAATAACCTATTTCAAATTATTGATTTTATCTAAATAAATAAATAAATAAATTATTATTATTTTTTTTCTTCGACTTGACAGTGTTAAGATTATTTATTGGTCGTTACGCTATTTTATGAAATCGTTTTATTTTAACTAAAAAAAAAAAAATTATTTATTTTATGCCGATGCGTTGTTGCCTCGTCGTACAATTTAACCGATTTGAAATCATTAAATTATTATTATTATTATTATTATTATTATTATAAAAATAATGGAATCAATAATCGAAATTTAAATTCGATAAATTTCAGGGTTACAACTTTTTTGTGTTAAAAATTTTATTAAAAAAAAACAAAGCTCAATATTTATTTTATTAATAAGAAAAAAATTATTGAAATAATAATAATAATAATAATAATAATAATAATAATAACAACCCGTTCAAAATTTAATTTAACGGTAATTAGTATCGCGTAAAAAAAAAATTAAATTATTACTCCTCCTCCCTCCCGTCCCCCTTTCCCCGTTCTCCCCGTTATAAATTTTATTATTCTACGAAATGATTAAAGTAGAAAAACATGGTAATAATAATAATAATAATTAATTAATTAAAATTAAATATATAAAAAGTGTCATTTATATAGTCAAGTGTCATTCTGCATTAGAAAAAAAAAATTGTTTAGACGCATTTGCTTATCATAAGAGCCTAGAATACAAATAAAAAAATATTAAGCAATTTATTTTATTTTTTTTCTCTCCTACGGATCAAAATTATTATTTATTTTTTTTTTTTCTTGTCAAAATATAATGAATAAAATTATTATTTAAAATAAATAAATAAATAAATAATCTTTACCTAAAACTTATCAAAGATTTTAATGTTTTCTCTCTCTCTCTCTCTTTTTTATTAATTAATTAAATAAATGTTTCTCTCTCTCTCTCTTTTATTAATTAATTAAATAAATGTTTCTCTCTCTCTTTTTTTTACATATATGATTTGTATACATAACTCGATTATGTTTTTTACAAAAAATTATTTTACTCGGAATTTAAAAATTATTAAATTAGCCTTGTTCATTTTAATAATAATTGATTATTAAAAATATTTGAAGGTCAATTTATTTACTTTAAATAATAAATAATAATAATAATAACAATAATAATAATAATACGACAAATTTATAGTAATTTTTTTTTTTTTTGCTACGATTCGAAATGGCTTGTGGAAAACTACGAAATTTTCTTTTTCGATAAAAAATAATTTAATGTATGCAGATGTAAAATAAATTATTATTATTATTATTATTTCAATTATTATTATTAATATTTTTAAATAAAAAAAAAAAATTAAACAATTAATTTAAAGTCCTTTTGTTGTTGTTGTTGTTGTCGTCATCGCAGTTGTTGTTTTTTTCAATTTAATTCGAATGTTTTTCTTAAACGTGTTTTTATTATTTCGAAACATTGCATAATTTGACAAGAAAACAATTTTTTTATTTTTTAAATGACGTCATTATTAAAATAATAATAATAATAATAATAATAATAATAGAAAAAAACATTTTGTTTTAATAAAATTTTTAAATCTTATTAAAAAGATTTAATAAATTAATAAAAAAATTTTTTATCCGCATATGTTTGAAAAAAATGAAATATTAAGGACACAAATTGAAAATATTTAAAAAAAAAAAGGAGTCCGTCATTACTTAAAAAAAAATATTTTAATTAATTTTTAATCTTATATTTTTCTGTTA
>NW_002987001.1:104779-107228 GCF_000006295.1 Pediculus humanus corporis
ATTTTTTTTTTACCGAATTTATTGAATAAAACAAATGTCAAAGTAAAGATATCAATTATGTAATTAATTAAAATGAAAAACCATTTTATTCCTTGACCTTACAAATTAATAAAAAAAATTTTTTTTTTTTTAAATTTGACCTGCCAAATTTTTAGGCTCTCACAATTTTAATGGCTTCTATTACAAATACGAAGAACAAACGTGTTTGTTTACACCCATGGAAGGAAATTTTTTTTACGCAATTTATTTTTTTAATAAAATTTTATCCATGATGAATGGATGGATATTGATTTTTACTTGACAATGTTTAACAAAAAAATTTTCCTTTTTTTTCAGTCACCTTCCGGAATCATCATTCAAAGGTTTGGAAGAAGTTGAATACCTGAGTTTAGCCGATAATCAACTATTAGAAATACCAAAAAATGTTTTGAAAATGATGCCGAAATTAAAAACTCTCGATTTGGGTAGAAGTCGTATAGCAAATTTATTAGATGAAGATTTTTCCGTAATTTATTTATTTATATCTTTAACAAGACTCCAAAAAAAAAAAAAATTTTCCAAAAAAAACTTATCGTTCTAAAATTTTTTTTCCAGGGATTACCAACTTTACGACATTTACTACTACCCGGTAACATGCTAGCAAAAATCGAATCAAACGCATTACCCAAAACAATGAGACGAATACATTTGGGAAGAAATTCATTAAAAAATTTAAATGGAAGTTTGAGGTAAAAAATATAATTAAAATGATATATATCGAATAGGGTCACGTGGGTCAGGTTAAGGTCAAAATTGCCATTTGGAAAAATTCAAATGATATAGATAGATATTCTTTCGAAATTATTTTTTTTTTTTAATTTAGGGCTTTAAACGATTTGGAATGGTTATTTATAAATGGAAATCAATTGACGACACTTTACGAACAACTTCCACCGGAAGCACCGAAATTAATTTTACTACATGCAGCACATAATCAATTGACGAAATTACCTGTCGAATTACAAAATTATCCGATAATGGGTTCATTATTTTTTTACAATAATAATATCGTTTCGTTGGATAAAGTTTTACAAAAATCTCGACGATTAAGACGACTTCATTTAACTCATAATAAAATTCACACGGTGTGTGTTTATTTATAATATTTTCATTTAAAAGAAAATTTATATTTGGGTTAAAAGGTTTTGTTAACATTACTTTACTTTTTTGTAAGCTAGCTGATGATGAATTTGCCGAAACCGAACTCATGGACGATATACAATTGGGACACAATCATTTGAAAAATTTAAATCGTGCTTTTCTACCAATGCGCAGATTGAGGTCCCTCAATTTAACTCATAACCTTCTCGAAGAATTTTCTTTTCAAGAAATACGAGGGTTGCAAAACCTTAAAATCGTCGATTTATCATTTAATAAAATTTCACAACTCAATGGAAAAATGGAAGTGAGTTTTTTTTTTTTTTAAAAAAATTTATTAAGAGAGTGTCGAAATTTGGGATGATGATAATAATAATAAAAAAATTTTATTTTTTTTTAGAATTTAGTCGAATTAGAAACGAGAGTAGAAGAATTAAGATTGGAACATAACGAAATAAAAGCTTTGGAAGGTTCTCTCATGGGTATTCACGGATTACAAAAATTAAATTTGAGCCACAATAAACTCATGACGATTGCTCCGGATGATTTTATAGGATTGGAAGATTTAACAATATTGGATATTTCTTATAATCTTTTACAAACTTTGGATGAAACTTCAAAGGTTTTTTTTTTTAATTTTTTTTTTTTTGTCTTAGGTTTTAAATTATTTCCCCATTAAAAATTGACGATTTATTTTCAGACATTTCTTCCAAATTTAGAAGAGTTAATTGCCAATAATAATTGGCTTCAGGTTTTGGATAAAGATTTTCACGGTCTTCCCGTTTTATGTAAAGCTGAACTTTCAAGCAATCGAATTCATACAATTGGTAAAGATTTAATAAGTAAAACAAGATGTAAAGTTAAAGGAGTTTATGGAATCTTGAGAATTTACTTACATGGTAAATTGATGACGTAATATTAGTAATTTTTTTAAGAGTTTAGGTTAGTTAAATAGGAATAATAATAATGATTTCAGACAATCCAGTTCTCTGTCATCCTGAATTTAATCAAACGGCTGAATACATGGAAGCGAATGCGACAAAAATACATGGGGATTTTAACATTTGTCCAGTAATTGAAGTATCACCAACCACTGGAGAACCCATATTAACATCTTCGACAAATTTAACACCACCCACTACAGATAACATAAAGGCAATTAACATATTACCAATATTAAGAGGTAGTCAACCAGAAGTGTTGCCTCTTTTTTTCAATCCGCAAGAACATGAAGTAACATCAAAGAATCCAATTGAAATTGGTAATAAAACGAAAATAATCGAACAAATATCTAAAAAAAACGAAACGAATT
>NW_002987001.1:107579-158514 GCF_000006295.1 Pediculus humanus corporis
TCAGTAGTTGAAGATAATGTTAATAATAACAATCAAAATAATCAAGAAAGAAAGGAATAATTAATAAATTTATAATTATACTTACACACACATATATATATAAATTTCATTTATGTGAAATAATTGGGAAAAAAAAGTAAAAAAAAAAATTTTTTTTTATTTTTAGTAAAATGGTATTTTAATAAGAAATTTTTTTAAAAAAAAAAAATAAATGAACTTATGTAATCATGTTTAACTATCAAATGTCCATTTTACGATAAAAGTATTAGAATATTTTTTTAAAAGTGCCATATTTGGCAAAACTGACTACGTAGAATATTAATTAATTAATCTAAATATATATATTGAATAAAACAGGCGTAAAAATTTATTATAACTTATAAATTAAAATAAAAAACAAAAAAAAAAAAAAAAAAAAAGCTTCTTCCTTCACATTCACCGTAATATAGGATAAGATAATAAAATTGTTATTTGTAAAACGTATTTTTATGTTAATTTTTTAAAACTTTTATTATTAAAAACAAAAAACAGTTTAAAATTTAATTAACACGAGCAATGTTTTTTATTTTATTAAATCAATTAATTTCCCTCTTTTCAACAAAAATCGAATTGACAAAATTAATTATTATATTTTAAACGTTCGCCATTATTATTACTAACTCAATATCGAAATGGCGGATGTGAATTGATTTTTTATATGTTGTAAGTGGAACTAACGATAGGTCGATACGGCAACCCTGCCAAAAACTTTTTGCAAGATATTTACTGGATAATTAATGTTGCAAAAATATTATACATTACCGCAGGGATAATGATTCGGTTCTAGTCGAAAGCAATATGGGAAAAAAACTTTGTTAATAAGGTACTTAGGTTTAAAAATCCAAGACCCAAACGTTATTTCATTTAATATTTTGATGTATGTATTGTTTGTCTGTAAAGATACATAATTTAATGCGTTTTAAAAGAAAGATCTATGCAAAGTTTACTTATGATATGTATTATTGTATTTAGTTTAAAGTTTTGTTTTAATTTTTTTAAAGACATAAAAAATAAAAATATATTTGGACTTATTGTTTGATAAATTGTATAAAAAATATACTTGCAGAAAACTAATTAGTAATTTTATAATTATTCATCCGTTTTTGAATTACGATAGTTTAATCGTCGTAATAAGGCTTTATCATGTTACAGATATAAACAAAAAAAAAAAAAAATTTTTTTAAAGCTACAAAATGGGGAGTTCTAATAGGAACGATCCTCAAATTTTAGAAACCCAAATACCAATTAGACAAGAAGAAGATGCTAAACAATGTTGGGTGTGTTTTAGTACAGAAACTGATGACCCTAATGCTTTATGGGTCAGGCCTTGCAAATGCAAAGGAACAGCTAAATGGGTAAATATTTTGCCCCTTATTTAATGTTTTATTTTTTTACATTTATAATAATTTTACCTGTGGATTTAAAGGTTCATCAGTTATGCTTGCAAAGGTGGGTAGATGAAAAGCAAAAAGGGAATTATTCTGGAAAAGTCTCTTGTCCTCAGTGTAATACAGAATATATAATTGTTTATCCGAAAATGGGTAAAGTTCATAATTTAAACATGTGTACTTTTTAATCACTTACTTATTACAATTTATTTATTTATGATTCTTTTCATATATATTAATTAGGTCCACTAATTGTGATATTAGATTCATTCAATGCAGTCGTTTTTAAAGTATGTCCGATAATTGCTGCAGGAGTAGTTGTTGGTTCAATATATTGGGTTGCAGTTAGTTATGGAGCAATAACTGTTATGCAGGTAAATATATTTTCGAATGAAAAAAAAATAATAATAATATAAAATTTAATATTTAATTTAATTTTCCTTTTTTTTTTCCCCCCCCAAAGATCATGGGTCAAGAAAATGGGTTAGACCTTATGGAAAATGCAGATCCTTTGATGCTTTTAGTAGGGCTTCCTATCATACCAGTTGCCTTAATATTAAGCAAATTAATTAATTGGGAAGATACAGCTTTAACATTTTTAAGAAGAAATGCAAGGAAAGTTCCAGTACTTAAGTATATTCTACCTTTTTTAACGTGAGTAATTAATATATCATCTCCTTGGATGGAGTCATCACCCTTTACCACACTCACATTCATTTCATTATTATTATTATTATTATTATATTGTATGCTAACATCACATGTTTAAATACCTTCAATAAAAAATTATAAGTTGCAAATTATTTAAATTATAGGTGGTACTCTGTTGAAAACAATGGTCAAAGCCCTGCAGCTGTGCCACCCCTAAATGATCCAATATCAGCAACAAGAGTTTTATGTTCAGCCCTTATACTTCCTACAATGGCTACAATTACCGGGGGTTTATTATTTCGATCAGTTCAATCAAACGTTCAACGAACGTTTTTAGTAAGTTTAAATTAAACATTTTAACAATTTATTTAGGGAGAAAAATTAACAAATAGTTAATTTTAAAAATTTGTAAGTGTACACTCATGCATTTTTAAATAATTTAATTATTTATTTATCTATTTTTCGAATAGGGTGGAATCGCTTTTCTTACAATTAAAGGAATATTAAAATTATATTACAAACAGCAACATTATATTCGACAGTGCAAGAGAAAAATATTAGATTTTCCAACTGCTTCTTCTCCTAATTCTACTCCTACAAGACCTACTGCCAGACAAGACATTATTGTCGAAACTGGAAATTCATAATATTGGAGCAGTGGTGTAAATAATATATGAAAAAAAAAAAAAAGGGATAAAACCATTACCATCATTCCCCCTCAACTGCTGACACATTGTAAATAAGTAAATAAAAATATATATATATTTAACAAAAGATTTTCTTTAAATTAGTTAGTCGTTAGTTAAATATAAAAAAAATGAAATTTTTTTTTTCTCCCTTCTTTTTTCTTTTTTTTAAAATTTTAAAATTTTTATGTTTATTTTATTTTTTTTTTATAATTCAGACTGTTGATGAAAAAATATTAGAATTTATTTTACAAATTTATTATTATTATTATTATTATAAATTTTTTTTTTTATGGAAAAAGAAAAAAATGATTCCTTTTGTTGTTAAATAGAACGAGGGTATACAATAGCATCAGCGACTGCTTGTTTGGCTTTTTCCAAATGATAACGTCTATTTCTTTCTTCTTGTAGCATAGCAAGTCCTGTGATAATTTTTTAAATGTATTTAATCTTATAAAAATTAAATTAATGGTTTTTTTTTTTGTGAGTTTTAACGTTAAAATAAATTTAAATATTTGTATTATAACAAAAAGAAAAGTGTTTTACCATTAAGAAAAATAGAAAAATTTTTTATTTAAATTTATAACTATAAAAAAAAATCTTACCTGCTTTTGCTGCCGAATGAAACCTTTGACTCAGCGATGCTTCATTTCCTTTTATTCCTGGTATGTGACCAGTGTAACCAGCTATGGGTGGTAATTCAGAAGTTACCGGTGGTACTAAAGTAAATAATTGTTTTTTAAAAAAAAAAAAAATTTATTATGATTTTCAGGAGGTTTGTTATGTGACACAGGTGAAGTTTATTGATTTTACCATAAGTTTTGTAAAATGCTCTAGAATTTTTTTCTATTAATTTTGATATTTCATCTCTATTTCGTACGCAACATACTTTAGGTATTGTTTTTTCAAAAAGTACCTTATCCTGTAAGAGTAATAAAAATGTTCCTGAATACTTTTTATCAATTTTTTATAAAAAAATGCCTGTTGGATTTTACAATACCTGTTGTCTTTTATTATCCTCATTTTGTAGTCTTTGTATAAATTTAAAAACACTTTTATTAGCTGCATTACTAAATGGCATACCATATTCAAAATTTATTCCAGGTATAAAACCTTAAATATATATATATTGAAAAAAAAAAAAAAAATTTAAATTTTTATGTAACCTTTGACATCATTTATTAAATTTTTTCAATGTAAAACCTCCTTTTTGTTATAATGAAGAATACCTGTGTAACCTGTTATGAAAGATCTTTGTGGTTGATTGGTAAATATTATAGGATCTAATTCTTCTCCTTTTTCATTGACAACATTTGTAAAAGCCGTTGCCCACGGTTGTCCTATTTTATAAGGTTTAACAAATCTTCCCAATGAAATATTTCTAAATTCATCAATGACTTCATTTGTAATTGCACCATATCTTTTACCAAAACGAAATTTTAATGTAGGACAATGCCCTGTGTAACTAATAATCTCAATTTATAAAAAATTTACCGTCAAAAAAAAAAATTAGGTCATCGAAAAAGTAAGAAATATTTAACAAACTAACTCACCCAGGTATGTGACAACCGGTTATTTGTTTTAAAAATGATTCCCTTTCGTTTGAAACTAAATCAACAAACGGCATTATACTTAAAATTAATTAATAATCATCATTTTATTTTATTAATATAAATATATTAAAACTATTAATATCTGCGACAAAAGTTAATAATCGACAAAACTTAAAAATTTTCCCCATGGCGACCATTAAAAAAAATTCATTTCTAACTAAATTTATTATTCATTTTTAATGACAATTAATTTAAAAGTAAGTTTTTCAGTTTAATTTTCAAAATTAGGAAATATTGAATCAGAAGATTATTTAAAATAAAAAAAAATATTTGTTGACATTTAATAAAATTTTTTAATATAAATAAATAATTTTTAAAAAAAAATTAAAGCTTTAAAAATAACGTTTTATAAATAATGCAAAAATTAATTAAGAGATTTTTGCTTGGAAATCTTCCACAAAAAAAAAGATTTTTTTTTTTTTCTATTTTTTATCCACGTTAATCTCAGATGAAAATTAAAACCGGATACAAAAAAAGAAAAAAAAAAAAAATAATAAATTTTAAAAAGTAGGAGGAGGTGGAAATTCTCCCGAAGGGGAAAATGGCGGTTGATCAACAACAGGATAACCAGCATATTTAGCAATGGCACATTGATTTACACCCTTTTTAAGAAACATATATCCATCGATACCCCAATGTTCTCCCCACCAATTTTTTAATATCCAAGCATCTTTTGTATATCCGACAATAAGCATTGCATGATTTACTTTTGTATGTGAACAATTTGGATCATCGTATATTCCTCGACTGAAAAAAAAACGAGAAAAAAAATTAATTTTTTTGTCATGAAGAAAATTATTAATTTTATAATAAATTATAAAAATTACTGGTATAATTGAAACGTGTAAGGACTAGCATCTACCGAACAAGCAACGGGTCCCACTGTGGCAACAGCTTCTTGTATTGCTTCTTCATCGTATTCGGGTAATATTACATAAGAAGTTACGTTTACTGATCTGTTCCACGGTCGATATTTACATATTTTTTGCTACAATTCAACACAAACAATCAGGTACATGAATGTTTACAATAATAAAATAATAACAAACAATTCAAATATTTTTTAATTTTTATTTCACCCTTGCTGAATATGGATATTCATTTGCTGACATTAAACCTCCAACTTTCATGCAATATTTCAATGAATTTCTTAAAGAACCTCCATAACATCCTAAATTACCATTTGTAACACTGCAATCGACAATTTGTTGAACGCTAAAACATTAACTCGTTTAATTATTTAATGAAAAATTCAATGGAGTGTATAAAAATTCTTTTTTTTACGTTAAAATAACCTCAAATCACGTAATTTTCCAGTTTTTCTAAAAAATTGACCCTGAGCACTTGAGGCTATGCTAAATGCATAACAAGATCCACAATTTTGTTGATCCCAAGATGGTGTAAAAAATCCTTGTTCTAACCAATTCCACTGTTAAAATTAACCGACATGTTTAATGTAAATGATTAAAAAAAAAAAAAAAAAGGAATAAAAAATTCTAATTACCTCTTCTGGAATATTAAGTTGTCTTTTTACGTAACGTCCTGTTGCTGCTGTTGCTGTTGCTGTTGGTTTAGGTGGCGAAGAATCTCTTTCACTTCTTGTAGCTCTTAACATTCTTCGTATATATTCTCGTATGCTCTAAAATAAAAAATTATAATTATTATTTACAAAATTTAAAATGTCAAAAATCCGTTAAACGTTACACTTACCAAATCCGACAAATGATTGGCTCTCAAATAAAACCCGCGACTATTTTCCCTCGTTTTTTCATTATGCTGATGAACTCTTATTAAATTTTCAATCCATTGTTTTTTCCTTTTACCATCTTTGCTTTTGTGATAAAGTTTATTATGTGCTTCCTGTTAAATAATAATTACAAAAAATTCGATTATTAAATTTTATAAAAATGAATAAAATAAACTTCAAATAAAATAAAATAAAAAAAAAAACCTTAAAAGGATCCCAAAATTGATGAAGTTCCGTTAAGTATTCAGTTATGGGTGCTGCCAAATGTATTCCAGCAATTATTTCATGATGTCCTGGAGGTTCGTGTATGGAACTATTTTTCATCAATACTTTTAAACTTCTTAAATTACGTTCGTTATCATTTTCGTTCGTCGAATGAATATTATTATCATCGGAATAAAACTAATTTTATATAAATATTAATAATAAAAAAAAAAAAGAAAATTACATCGCAATTACAACATCTTGCATGAGTATTCATTTAAAAAAAAAAACCGTTATTTTTTGAAATTCCATCTGATACTATGGCTTTACGTCATAGTACACATTTTATAAAAACAAATTATGCGATTAAAATAAATTATTTGAAATTATAACATAAAAAAAAATTTTGCATACGATTGACCGTTATTTTAAATAAATAATATTTACCGTGTTTAAATATTTATCATCCAAATATTCGTTTGAAATGTAACAAAATTTTGATATAATTAAAATAAATAAAACCGTTAAAAACATATTCAAATTTAAAAAAATTACAAATTATAATAATTAAATATAAATTTATATAATATTTAACTGAATAAATAAAACTAAATTAAATTAAAATTTTTTTTTTTTTTTTAAATGTTTTTTTGTACCCAATTGATTTGATTACCTTAATTAGGTAATATTGCTGACTTTGTCAAAAATTATTTTTTTTTTTTTTTTTTTACCTTTCTTGCAAACGCATCGTTTCCTATAGACCTTCTTCTTCTTCTTACTATGGCTATTGACCCAATTTTAATAATAATAATAATAAAAAAATGGATTCTCATTTATTATAATATTTACTACAATTTTACTTTATTTTTTTTTTTTTTTTGTTCAAAAATAAAATGTAAATTATTTGTTTTACATAAATGGTAATTATTTTAATATATAATGCTTAATATGTTTCCTTTAAATATTTTTGACATTTTATTAAACATTGTTTATTTATTTTTTAATCAATTAATAAATATTTTCCTTATTAATAATAATAATAATAATAATAAAATTATTAATAAGGCTTCATGATTAACAAATAATTCAAAAAAAAATACATTTGATTAAATTTAAAAAAAAACAATTTGAAAATGGAATACATACAAATTCATTATAAAAAATATTCATATTTATCATGATACATAAATAAATAATTTTATTTATTAAAAATAAATAAATAAATAAAAATTCCCCCCTTTTTATAATGACATAAAAAGGATATCTAAAGAATATAAAAAAATTAATTTTATGTAAAATATTTTTTTCTAGAATTTTTTTTTTTTTTACTATTTCAATATTATCGTGTCCTATTTTAAATAAAATAATAATAATAATAATAAACACGTGGAATATATAAAAATATATATATTAATAATTTTTATTTTAAAAAAGTTAAAAATAAATTTTTTATATAAAAAAATTCGACACACACAAGTTTTTTTTTTGTTTTGTTTTGAATGAATGAATTAAATTTCGATTGTATTTTTTTTTTTTTTTAAATTTGTTTTGATCGACATAAATAATAAAATCGTAATAAAAAAAAAAAAAAAATGCTAACTAAAAATAAATTTACATCGTTTTAATAATAATAATAATAATAATAATAGAAATGAAAGGCTTTTTTTTATTTTTTTACAACGACTAAATTAATAATAAAAATGCGTCAATAAAATATAAAAATAAAAATGCGTTGGCATTAACGCATAATAATAATAATAATAATATTTAATTTTAAAATTTCATTAAAAAGAAAAAAAGAATAAATATTCTTTTTTATAATTTGATTATAAATTTTTTTTTTTTTAATTTTGATATTAATTTAATTCGTTGTGGCTTTTAAATAAAAAAAAAAAAAAATTTAAAGATGACTCTACTATTTTGTACTATAAAAATAAATTTTTTTTTTTTTTTTTGTACTTTCGAAAATGATTTGAAATATTTACATATATTATTTAATTCAGTTGATAAAAAGCTCGTTAATAATTTGTTAGAAAAATTTTTTTGATATGAATTTATGTATACCGAAACAAATCCAAATTAATTTTGCAATTATTAATTCTTTTCACGTAACACCCAATTTTTTTTTTTATAATTATTTTTCATATTAGTAAATGCAATTTAATTAAAATTATTATTACTATTATTATTATTAATTAAGCCAAGTCAAAATATATAAATCATCAAGTTTTATAAAATATATATATATATTTTTTTTTTTTAGTATGTACGTTGTAATAAAAACTTACAACAATTTAAAGAAAAATATTAATAAATATTTATTTATTTATTGTCAACTGTTTATTAATGTATCTGTTAAATAAGTGATTTTAAATATTTTTTCAAAATATTGTTTTTCCGTTGGAAGATTTACTGTCCAAGCAATAACTCTCACTCCTCTTTTTGTCCAATATCTTATAACATCCCTGAAATCAAAATTTTTTTTTTTTTTTTTTTTTTAAAAACAGGCTCATTAAAATAAAATTTTTCACTCGAGAGTTTTCATTATTTAATAAAAAGTTTAATATTTTCTCGTAATTTCCAAAAACCTTTTTTTAATAAAATTAAAACTTTTATTATTATTATTATTATTATTATTATTAAATTAATTGTTAAATTCATTACCAAGTTATCATATCCTTATGAAGAAGTAATGCAGACAATCCCAATATGTAGTACCCAAATTTCCATAATACCCATTCGTGAACATAATTTAATATTCTTAAAAAAATTAAATAAAATAAACTTGTCGTTCTAGGATTAGTAGGACCTAATTCTCCATTAAATTCTTCATGAGAATAATAATAAGGTCTCCAAGCTAGAGAACATGCAATTTTAGGATCCTCCGATCGAATCTGTTTTAATTCATCAAAATGTTTATTAGTTTTACAGTAAGTTTATATTAAGTGTTATTACAGTAATTTTTTTTTTTTTTTCCGTTAAGTAAAAATTAATAATATTTAAATTTTAAAAATTCACCTTATAAATTAAAATGGGGTTAAATGTAGACACAACTGCAAGTTCATATAATCTAGGATGGCACTTATACAATTCAATAATTTTATCTTTAATACTTTTCGAATTGCTTTTTAAATCGATAAACATTCTTATATTATTGTCAATACAATATTTTATAAATTCATCTATGGTTGGAATTTTTTCTTTTGGAAAGTTTTTGCTAAAATAAAAAAAAAATTTTTTTAAATAAGACATACAGAGATTAATAAATAAAAAATTTAAAGCTTTAGTTTACCTAAAGGGATGATTAACCGAAATATCAAGTTTTTGAATTTCTTCGTACTCTGTTTTTTCGACCAATTTATCACAATTTGTCATTCTGATTAATGAATGATCGTGAAAAACAATTGCTATATTATCTGATGTTAACAAAACATCAAATTCAACGGCTTTCATTCCCTCTTTAGCAACCTGAAACAAAAAATTTTTTTTTTTTTAATACAAAATTTTTTTTTAAACTTTATTCAATTAAAAATAATAAAAAATGATTTACCTTTTTAAGTGATGATAAACTATTTTCTGGGGCATCTAACCCACAAGCCCGATGCCCCACAATTTTCATTTCATAATCTCCTTTACCTAATAAATCATCAGGTAATGATTTATAAGCTCCCCAAGCATCGCCAAATATACTAATTACACCTGAATTAGCAGGCCTAGGAATTCTATATTTATAAATTACTCCAAATAAAATGGAGGGTACGCATAAAAATAATAATATGTGACCGAAAAATCCAATAGCAATTAAAAAAATGTAATAAAAATGAATTAAAAAAACTAAGCAAGATAAATATACTGAAAATTCTACAAAACCGGCCATTGTAACTATTGATCAGTTTTAATTAAAAATATTTTCGTTTTTAAAAAAAAAAAAATATACTTTACACGCTGATAATGATTTTTTTTTTTAAATTAATGATTAAATAACATAACTTTGTTTAATGAATTTCATGATTAAAGATGTTTTTGTTAAACCGTAAATTAATCACTAACAGTGATAGAGTTACGGCATTCGATTATTATTATTATTTTATACTCGAAATTCCGGAAATGGGGTAAAAACGGTTAGTAAAAAGACAGAAAAAAAATCGCACTGATAGAATTTATTAAAATTTTTTTTTTTAAATCTATGTTTAATAACATATTTATTAAAAATAACGAAATTTTATAAATAAAAATATATAATTTTATTACGTTAATAAAAAAAAAATTTAAAAGTATAATCTCAATAAATCTCTCATAATTAATCTCCGATCATTTTCCAAGACAATACAAATGGCGAATTCAAAGGATGTTTTTTCTCAACTTTTAAAACCTAAAAAAAATAGTTAATTAAATTGATTTTTTTTTAAATTCAATAGACGGTTTTAATTTAAAATATTTTGTTTTTTTCTTACCAAACTCGTTTTATTCCATTTGAAAGAAACTTCTTCCTTATTAAAAAATAAACTTTTTATCGGTTTTACAAAGCCAAGAATTTTTATGGATCCTAACTGAGGAATTAAACGGTAACCCCAATGTATGATGTTACTCGTCAAATTGTGAGGAGTTAAAATAAAATCTACTAATCCATATTCAAATTTTTTGATTGTATCTAAAAAAAAAAAAAAATTTATCTTTACGTATTAAGTTGGTCGTACATGTTAAACTTCATCTTTAAAAAAATTACTACCTAAACTCTCTCCATCGTCCCAAAATAGAGTCCCGTAAGCGTGTAAAGAAGTATTAGACGCAACTATTAATTCGATATCGTTCAAACGACTGTGAAAATCGTTAAAAATTAATTTAAAATCATTTTAATAAAATAAATAAATTATTTTAACGGAAATAAAAAAGGAAAAAGAACCTGAGCGAAGTCGTGACTTCCGGTTTTTGAGTGGGTAAAATGGAACCCCCTCGTATAAATAGAGGTATGGTGTCCGTAGGAGCAAATATCACAGTTTCTGTTCCGTTAGATTCGATACCGAATTCGGTATACCAATTATACCATCTCGCACGTGGTAGGTAAGTTGTAACTGTCGTGGCATATTCTCGTAAAACGGGAACTACGAGTAAACAACATCCCCATAAAAATGATTCATTCAAATCGTGAGTGCGTGGATCGTTTGTAAACCTATAAATAAACACAAGATTAATTTATTAAAGTAAATAATTTTTTAAACGAAGATTAAAATAAATATTTACTCGAAAAGTAAAGGTCTCGCCACGGTTTCTCCTCGAGTGTGAGCTTTAAAAAATAATGTGTAAAGATAAGGCAAAAGTGAATAACGAATCATTAAAGCTTTTCTCGTCGATTTGACATTTTCTTCTCCCAAAGCAACGGGATCCTGATCCTGAAGAAAATTAAAAAGTCAACCAGGTTTTTTTCAATTACCCGAACATTATCACATTGCGATTTACGTCAACACTTACGATGGCATCATCCGTATTATGATTTCTTGAAAATGGATAAAAAGCACCCAACTGACTCCAACGTTGACAAAGTGCTGCCGTCGTGTTTCCATTGAATCCACATATATCGGCTCCCATCATCGGTATACCGAATAAGCTGAAAGATAGTAATTCTGAAAATTTTTAATTAAAATTCACTACGAGCAATGATAATTTCCAAAAAAGCTTTTTTTGTTTAATTATAAAATTATCCTTTACTAGGAATGGTTTCCTTCATTGATTGCCAATCGGACACGACATCACCACTCCAGTGACCCCCAAACTGTCCACTTCCTGGATATGTTGAACGAGAAATAATAAATGGACGTTTTCCTAATTGTTTAAGACCTCTATTTAAATGAAAATAATTTTAAAAGAAGAAATTAAACTTGGAAAAAAAATTTTTTTTGGAAAACATTAAATTCACCTGTTTGTAGCTATAGTTTCCGTCAATCCGTATAAATTATGAAGATTGTAATGTAATCCGGCATAATGTCTGGCAGACATACAAATAGTTTTGTCGTATAATTTACCACCGCTTACGCTGGGAACGTAAACCGGATGTTCCCATTTATTATTTGGACAACCATTAAAACTACCATCTAAAAAATTACTAGGCTCATTCATATCCTAAAAATTAAAGAAAAAAAAAAATTATTAATGTAAAAAGAAAATGTATCTTTATCAATAGAAAAATAACAAAAACAACTAACAATCCAAAGTCCATCAAAGGGAATTTTGTCATGAAGTTTTTTTATTTCATCAGACCAGTATACGGTCGTTTTAAAAGAGGTAAAGTCTGGAAAAACTGTGCATTTGGAATTCCAAACTTTTCCGATAAATATGCTTCCGTCGTAGTTTTTAACAAAAGCGTCATACAGTAACCCGTTATTGTATGGAGGGTATGTGCCATTTGGTTCGCATCCACTAATCCCAGGATCTAAAATTGGGATGTAACGCATTCCATTCTGATGCACCTCTTGTACGAAATCAGGCAAATTAAAATAATTTTTTTTATCGTAGGTAAAATCATTTCTTTTATCCATGTAATCAATATCGTGCCACTGAACATCCTAAAATGTTTTTAAAAGTGATATTTTATCTTCTTTTTTTATTTGATAAAAAAAAAAAAAAAATGAGTCGGCATTTCCTCGACTAGTCACTTTTGTTTAACGATAAACAATAATTTCAACTTACAAATGGTATATCGGCTAATTTTGTTCTGTTCCAAACAGAACGAATTTCTTCTGTATTTTTGTAGCCCAACCTGTAAAAATAAATTGTTAAAGAAATTTGAGAAAATAATTTTACTGAACAAAAATTTCAATATTTGTTTAGATAATAATTATTTTTTTACCGAGACAAATGAAATCCCAGTGACCAATATGGAGGAAAAAAAGGACGTCCAATTATATCCGTATATTGTTTAATAACATCACTAGGGGTTGGTCCCAGAAAAAAATAAAAATCAAAAATACCACCAATAGATCTAAATGTTACTGCTGGAAGTGGCTGTAGTATTACTTCTACAAAACAAATTTAAGTTTAAAATTAAATTTTCCAAAACAAAAAATTATTTTTTTTATGTATAAAATTAAATTACCCATTGCATTACTATTGTGGAAAAAAACTCCATGACTTTTTCCACTTTTTTCAAGCACCAAATAAAATGGATGAGTTCCATATAAATTAGTCTGAAAGAGAACAAAACATTTTAAAAAAATAGGATAGATGTAAAATACCAATGGCAGCAATAACACCCACATTTGATACTGGAATTCCATCATGATTAAACATTGTATATTTTGTCCAATTAGTATTTAATTGAAATGAAGTTTGATGTTCTCCAAGACCATAAATTTTACCATTTATTTTTCCACTTATTTGTAAAAATTGATCGGAAAAAATAAAACTTCCAGAATTTTCACTATCGAATCTGTTTTAATTAAAAAAAATTCAATAATAACAAAATTTTTATTTTAAATAAACAAAATGTATATAATCAAAATTTTAATTCAATGTCAACAAACTAAATAAATTATTATATTTACTTACAAAACATCATTATTGTTTCTGACAACTTTGAAACCATTAACAAGAGGCACAACATTTACTGAATATTTTTTAACATTGTTTTTAAAAACTATCGGTATTTCTGGATAGGGAGGCTCATAACGATTTGAATTTGCATCAGTTATCTGTTAATAAAAAATTAGTTTGAAGAAAAAAAAAAAAAAAATTACAAATAATAACGAGTAAAATGAAAAGAAATATACCTTAATATGTACAATATTATTATTTAAGTAAACAACATCTAATCTCAACAATTTAATATCATCAGAATAAGGTGATGGAAATTTTCTCGAATAAAAAGCAGTCAATCCTATTTTGGATTGAGTAATGTTTATAATTCCATAACCGCTGTACGATTTGGGATAATAACAACTAGGTATTGGAGGCTTTGCATTAGTATTCCAACAGCAGCCTCTTTTAAAACATTCCTTTTCATTAGCATCCGGTTCAGGATGACAGTCAAATTTCTCGTTATCATTTGTAAAAAAACATTCGTTTAAGATTTGAGAAATATAATTATTATTATTATTGTACTGATCAATTTTTGAATTGAAAATAAGTTTTTGATTTATTTCTGGTACTCTTCTGTCAAGAGTTGATAAATGTACATTTTGCTTATTAGATTTATTTTCAAACAGAGTAGAAACCCAGAGAATAAGAACCATAAGTTGAATTATGAGTAAGCAATAAATAATAATTTTAGCATTAAATTTATAATTAATAATGTAATTGGCAGATTCTAAAGATACATATTCCTGTCTTTTAGGCATGATTACTCTGAAAAAAATTTTAAATATAAGAGAAAACTGAAATGCATAAACAAAAGTTATAAAAAAGCAAGTTTTAAAAAATTTTTACACTATCAATAAATTGAAACAGTAATTTAAAATAAATAATTAAACAATTTTTGTAATTTTAAAATTATTTCAAAACAAATACTAACTTAAAAAAGCAGGAATAAAGTAAAATAGTTAATAATTTTTACTTTTTTTAAAAAAAAAAAAAAAAACTCAAATTAACTTTATTCAATTGCTTAAATAAAAAATTACTAATAATGAAGTATACTTTAAAAGAATTGCCAAACAATTTAAAATTTATAAAATTTTGTTTAAATTAAAAGAATTAGTAATTTAATAGTTACCCTTCACAAGATGATAAGTTAATATGAATTACCTGAATTGCAAATAATATCTTATAATATATTAATAGTGATAAACAAACTACTGCTATGAATTCATTTTTTCGGTTTTAAAACAGATCAAACTTTATCATTTTTAGTCATATATATAGTTAACCCGCCCTCCGATATCGTTTTTTTTATTAACCAATACCAAACGTATTAATATTTCGATATATTTCGATAATTATTAAACCGGAAACGAGATTTTTTTTCTTCTTTTCTAAATTTACTTTTTAAAAATTTAATATAAAAATTATTAAATTGTTATTTTGTATATTTAAAAACTGTAAGTATATTTAGTATTAAATTAATTATATATTTATTGAAAATGATTTTCGTTAAAAATTTTTTTAAATTGTGATTTCAAATGCCACATTTAAATAAAATATACTTTCTTTTTTCTTAATTTTATTAAAATAAGCTGTATGAAATTAGTAGTAAATTAAAAAAAGAAAAATTGTATAAAAAGAACACTTTGTTCATTATTAGCAAAATTGAACTTTATATATAATAACTCTCCTTACTTTAAATTTTAAGAAACTCGGTTTTATGGGTCAGGTAAAGGTTAAAAGAAATAAGCAATTTAACAAAATATCAATACTGAAAAATTTTTAATTTTTGAAAGCAAGTGATCCACAATATTTGGTAAAAATTAAAAATATTAATAAAATATATTTTTGTTTCCAATTTTCACGTAAACAAAAAAATATTTATCACATTAGCAACCTAAAAAACCAATTGTGACATCATATTGTTCATAATTATTTGTTATAAATTTTAATTAAATTTTTTTTTCGAATCACTTTCATACTAAAATCACAGCAACCTGCAAACTTTTTGAATTGTGCTTTCAATTTGTTGTATGAACCTTTCAAAAATTTAAAAATTATAAAATTATGTTTAGGTTGTCATTTCCCATGTAGTTCCCATTCATTTTCATTTTTGGTGCACGTAAAATTTTCACACTGTAATTACACCTCATTTCAAAAATAGCTTCTATAAATCACTTACTAACAAAATAAAGCTTAAAAGCTTTACAATGTATTATAAGGGTACAATTAATTTCATTAGTTTCTAAATAATTAAATAATAATAATAATAATTAATAACAAACATTTAAAAAATAAAAATTAAATTTTTTTTTTTTTTTTTATGGAAAGAAAATTAAACTGTTAAATTATATGAAAAATGAATTAATTAAATAAATAAAGCACTTAATAACCATAATTTTTTTCTTAAAAAAAACAAACAGTTATTGTTCCTAATATTACTTTTTTTATAGTTCAGTTTTATAATGAATAGGTTTTAATTCTTCGATTCTTTTGATGAAATCAATTTTTTCAATGCATCCTTCGCATGTTTCATCCCAATCTGATAATATTTTTTTTAAATCTCTTACTTTTAGTTTTTTAAGATCAACTGAACCTATGTCAATTTCCTTATCTGAAAATTATTTATTTAATAATATAAATTAGTTTATGTGTAATTTGCAATGCAAAACCGAACAATACGAAAACGAAAAAAAATTTTTTCTCGAAACAAATTATATTACCATATCTAAGTTCACATATTTGATTATCTTTTTTTTTAAGCTTTTCACAAACTTTAAGAGCAGGCATGCCCCATGACAGTGGCTTTGACATTTCTCCTAAAATTCCAGTCGCAGATTCTTCCAACCCTCCAAGATAATAACACTAAAAGTTAAAGTGATAATTAAAATTAAGAGTTGGGAGCTAACTAAAACTACTTATAAATAATTTGCTAAATCGTGATAATATTTAACTTACAAATCTATTTTCTTTAGACTTAACATTTTTGCAATGTTCTTTGAATTCTTTTTCTATTAATTTATGGTCTTTTTTAATAGCATCGGATAAAGAATTAGCAAATCTTTCTAATACTGTTACACAAACTGAAAAATAAAAATAAATAAAAAATTAATATTACAAACTTGAAAAAATTATCAAATTTAAAAATTTTTTACACAACACTCATTTATACCTTCACAATCTTCTTTTTTTAAAGAATTTGCAGAACTAACAGCAAATACTAAAACTACACTTATTATGTATATCACATACTTCAAATCCGGAATCATAGTGACCTATCAAAGTAAAAAAAAAAAAAAAAAAAAATTATCAATTATTTTTAAGTTAACTTTGAAAAAACAAAAAACTTTTGAGTAATTTAACAATCGTTGTGCAATATTAAAAAATTATTTTTTTTCTTAAGAAAAATTGAATTTAATACACCACGTTATACATAAAAAATTTTTTTAAAAATATGAAGTCGGCAAAATTTTTTTGACTTACAGATATAATGTAACCGGTAAATAAATTCAAAATTTACGATGCAAAAATAAATAAATGAGTACGTTAAAAGAATTGTTTTTTAAATAACGAACAACGATTCAAACTTTATTCTTGATATTTTGTTAATAAATGAAAAAATTTTAAAATAATATCCAAGGCCCACGTCATGGACAAAACAGTAAAGAATAGCGTGTTCAAAAACTGACGTGGTTTACACAATAACAGTGTTGCCAACTTCTGAAACTGATGTTGTTTTATTAAATTCACTACATTTTTATTATTTATATAAATTTACTTTAAAATTATAATTATTATTAATATTTTTTAATAATAAATAATTTTATAATCTAAAAAAAATAAAATAATGATAAATAGCTCGTTAAAAAAAAAACTAAATGTGAAAATAAAGATAAATAGAATCATGGTAATTCAGTACTACCAACTTTTATATTTTGTTAACTATTTTACTAAAAGTAGTCTAAAAACATTTTTTTTAAAGTTATTCATTTTTAATAATTAAAAATATGGCACCACGAAGAAAGTGTCCATTTAGTGGAAAAGCTAAAAAAGAGCAAATAAAGGAAAAAAAAATTAAAAATCAAATTAAAAAAGGTATGCTTTTTAAATTTAATGCTTTTTTCTAAAATATAACTTTTAAAAAATTTTCTAAAACCATACTGTAAAATAAATATATATTTAAATTCTAGACCTACCTTTACCTTTATTTTGTTTCTTAAAATAATTTTATGTAAGTGACAAATATATAATTATTAAATATTGAGTATATTAATTTTAGGACAGAAACCAGTTGTACCTTTTTTAACTAAGCATTCTGATGAATCTGATAATGAAGAAGAAGAAAAAACCGTTAAGTTAAATATACAACCATTTTCAAAAAATTCCAAATCAGGAAGAGATGCAAATAGGTAATTATTTTTAATTATTGTTTTAAAAATTTGATTTTATTGACATTGTATATAAATTTATTCAAGATATGTATTACATTTTTACAAAGAGACAAAAGCTGAAATTGAAGAAAAAAAAGAAGCTGCTCGACAATCATTAAAAGCAGTCAGTGAAAAAGACTTGGAAGTTATTATTGATAATTATTTTCCAGAAACAATCTCATTTCCGAAAAGACCTCCTTGGAATTTTGATATGTCAAGAGAAGAACTTGAGGCTAGGGAGCACAGATATTTTACAGTAAAATTTTTACTTGAATTAAAAAAATTTAAAAAAAAAAAAATTAAATGTTTGATTTTTTTTAAAATGCAAATTTGAAAAAAAGCATTTAATAACTTTTGAAAAGATTAATATGTTTTAATTCAAAAACTATTTTAAAAAATTCACTTCTTTATTTTCAATTTGATAGAGTTTAAATTTGTTTTAGGATTTTGTTAAAAAATTAGAACAAGACTTTGGTTCTAAAAACTTAAGTTATTTCGAATTAAATTTGGAAACATGGAGGCAATTGTGGAGAGTATTAGAGATGTCAGATATTATTCTCATAATTGTTGATATTAGATTTGCTGTAAGTTAAATGACATGTTTTATACTAAAAATTATTATCATGTATTCATACATTTAAATTAAAAAATAAATTTTTTTGTAGGCTTTTATGTTTCCTCCATCTTTATATAAATATGTTTGCGAAGAACTGAAGAAAAACATGATATTAATTCTTAATAAAATTGATTTGGTTTCTCCAAGTTTAGTGGTAGCATGGAAACATTATTTTTTATCTAATTATCCGACATTAAAAATAATTACATTCACTTCATATCCATCATATAATCTTCGAAGTACAACTGAAAATAAATCAGGTGTGTGTATATATATATAAATTCACAATATTGTCCATGCTTTTAAAAGTTGATAAAACAAAATTTATTATTATTAATAGGATTACAAATTAGAAGAAGAAGAGGTAAATTGAGAATGGCTGCAGAAGGTGCTCAAAAATTATATGAAGCTTGCAAAGAAATTACTCAAAATCAAGGTATCATCATTATTATTATATATACTTAAAAAAAATTTGAATTTTACCAAAGAAATCGACAAAAAAAAAAAAAACTGTTAGTTAAAATGAAATAAAGCCAATGAAAATTTGTTTTAGTTGATTTGACGTCTTGGAATAATAAAATAACTGAAGAAATGTACAACACATATGATGATGACGAATGCAACATTAATGTTGTCACCGAAACAATAGACACTGGATATAAGGAACATGTGAAATACAAGGGAGGAAGTTTAACTATTGGTTGTATTGGTCAACCCAATGTTGGAAAATCATCACTAATGAATGCTATTATGGGAAAAAAAGTAAATATGTTAGTTAACGTCGGAAATTTTCCATTTATCAAATAATTAAATAATTTTCCTTTTTTTAAATAGGTAGTGAGCGTATCTAGAACTCCTGGTCATACGAAACATTTTCAAACAATTTATTTAACTAAAAATGTTATTTTATGTGACTGCCCCGGTTTGGTGTTTCCCAGCACAACCCCCAGAACACTCCAAGTGAGTATTATTCCTTTTAAACTCCCTTAAAAAAACTTTTTCAAAAAACTTCATTTTAAAAAATAAAATATTTTTTTTAGATTTTAAATGGAGCGTATCCGATCGCACAAGTTCGAGAGCCTTACACAGCAGTAAAATTTTTAGCAGAACGACTCGATTTGCCAAAATTATTGAATATTCAACATCCGGAAAATGATCAAATTTGGTCGGCCATTGATATTTGTGATGGTAAAAATTTTTTTTTTTTTTTTTTTTTGGGTGGAGGGGAATATTTTTTATTAATTTAATCAATATTACTGATGAGTAAAACTTTTTAGGATGGGCTAAAAAAAGAGGATTTTTTACTGCGAAAACTGCCAGGCCAGATACGTACAGAGCAGCAAATAATTTATTAAGAATGTCGCTGGATGGTCAAATATGTCTTTCATTTAAACCCCCTGGATTTTTCGATAAACAAGGTAAGAACGAGATTTATATTCTTGTAAAAAATAAAGTAATTTCATTTTTACGATATATAAATAATTTTTCAGAGTATTGGAATAGTCATCCAGAAGTGACTGAAATATCTTGGATTCAAGCAAAAGACAAGGCGTGTAAAGAACAAGAAGAAAGCGATAGCGAAAGGAGTAATTCTTCGTCTGGTGATGAAAATTCTGATTCAGATGATGAAAGTGATGATTCGAGCGAAGACATTAGTCAACCACTTGTTTCTAACAAATTTGAACTTTTACAATTGAATCAAGACTGAATATAAAAGTAATTATTTGCACGTACTAATTATTTACACTTTTTTTTTTTTTTTAAAGCATTTTTTTTAAAAAAATGTAGTAGTCAACGGGGATTTCGAATCGCATTTATTCTGATGGCCGAGTATTTTTTTTTTTATATGTATATGGGTTTTTCTTTTTAAAATTTATTTTTTTTAGGAATCGATTGTGTTTATTCATAATAAAGTATGTATTTTCAACTTAAATTTAAGTAATGAAATTATTTTTAAAAAAAAATTTTGAATTACCTGCATTTACTAATTTTTTTTTTTTTTTTTTAATGGCTAAAATTTTTTTTATTTAAATATTAAATGGTTTCGTTTAACCACTACTTTTTGAGTCCTAAACCTTTTCCCTTTTTTCCTTTTTGATCCATAACTTCAAATGGATTCCTTGTTGCTTCCGTATATATTTCTTGACTTCTTTCTTTTATTTCTAATCTATTTGGAACTTGAGCATCTTCGATCATGAAGTCAACAATGAGAGCAGCTAAAAATAAAAATTAATACGATTGATTGATTGATTGATTGACTTTTTTTTTTTTAATTTTAGGTATTAAAAGTTAAGGGTTATTTAATACTTACGAGCTTCAACAACATCTTCAACCGGATATAAATTGCTAGATATAAAATTAGATACGTGTTTGAAATGTGTTACGAAAGCTCTTTCTTCTTCAGCTGCTGGACCAATTTCTTTTAATCTTGTTTTCAAAAACATTACTTTGGAAT
Source organism: Pediculus humanus corporis (assembly GCF_000006295.1). Taxonomy (NCBI): domain Eukaryota; kingdom Metazoa; phylum Arthropoda; class Insecta; order Psocodea; family Pediculidae; genus Pediculus; species Pediculus humanus. The sequence continues at coordinate 128,978 of NW_002987001.1, forward strand.
CGATGAGATGAATCAATCTCTGGGCTAAAATCATTAAGTAATTTTTTATTTATTTAATTTTTTTTTGAAATATTTTTTTTCGACGTGAAGAAATTTTGTTTACCTTCTTCATTGATCGGAGGTTTCGCGACTTCTTCGGCTGTACTCTCCGTTTTAAAACGCAAAGATTCGGCTAAATTATTAACCGGCCAGGGTAGTACGTCTTTGTCTATATAATCTGGGGGCGTTTTGACTTCTTCTAAAAGTTTACATAATCTTTGCAAACCGCATCGCAATCTCACGCTCACATTCGACACTTTATTCTGTTCAAAATTGATTTGTTTCAATCTATTTTTTTCAAATTCTATTTTACTGTTTAATCTTTTGCATTCTGAATCAAAACTTGCAAGAAAAAAAAAAAAAATTAATTAATTAATGAGTTTGATGATTTTATATAATCGTTATTCCACAAGGTTTTTTTTTTTTTTTTAAATTTGCAACTAATGAGAATTAATATCAGATATTTAAATAGGATGGGAAAAAAAAAAAATTTGTTTTTGTTTAATGTTTTTTATAAATTAATTTGTTTATAAATTTCAATTCATTGCGTCGAATAAAATCCGTTAAAATGTTGCAAAATTAAAAAAAAAATTGTAAATATTTATAAATGTTTTTGTTTAATTTTTAAACTTTTAGTTGTGCGAATTGTTGTCTATTTATTACTCTGTCTTTTTAAGTCAAAAAATTTGTTTTAAATTATTTTAAATAATAATTACAGTGATGTTGTTTCCGCTCCCGAGTGATACAAAGAATAAAACATTAAATCCGCGTGATTTTTTTTATTCAGCATGTCTTCAAAGGCTACCGCATTTTGTCGCAATTCTTCCAAAAGTCTTCGTTTTTGTCTTAACGTATTTAACATGCTGTAATTTATTACAAAGAGTAAAATGTTTATCATCATTATTAATAATATATATATATGTGTAAACATAGGGAATTTTATTATCGGCGTACTTGGGCAATATATTTTTAGCATTTGGTACCAGGGTGACATCTTGTAATCTTGTAAGAATATCATTTAATTCGCGAATTTCTTGTTCAATGTCTTTACCCTTTTTTTTGGGTTCTTCAACCGTTACAGTTTGAATCATTTGAACGTCGAATTCACTCTTAAAAAAAATTTTTCATCACCAAATTTACCAAGTTATGGTCCCCCCCTTTGGTTTCGAAAAAATTTACCTCAGTTCGAACAAGTCCTTGAGATTCTTCGAGCAATGCGACCAATCTTTCCCGAATTTCTTTTAAACAAGCCTCCCTGTCGACCATATTGGATCTGACTTCCTTCTCCAACCTCGCGTATTCGTATTTCATGTTAGCCATTTCTTCCATGGCCAATTGACCCATTTCAGTAGCTCTTATCAAGCATTTGTGTTGTATGTTGCTGTCGCTTTGAAGTGTTACCAAAATTGCTTCGTAGTATCTTTGATCCTTCAGAAAAAGGAATTCTATAATTTTGACATACAACAATCAAAGATTTAAGTTTCGTTACATTAATTTTTGTTTTGTTTTTTGTCATTATTTCCATTTAAACTCACTTTTCTAAGGACTGCTAACATTCTTCTATAAACGCCTTGAATATTTTTAGCAGCACAAAATTTAACGTCATAGTTTTGTATTGCATTTGTTATTGCTTGCTGTTGTATATCTTTTCTATCAAAATCTGGAAGAGAAGTTAAAAATCGAAGATTTCCTAATTCAACCTAAAAAAAAAAGAAACGCAATTTTATTTAACATTCAATCATTCATTGAATATTTCACAAAAACTATAAGTTTTATCAATACTACATTTTAAACTTTAAAATACTTTACTGGATATATAATTAACAAAGAATAATAATAATAATTAATAGGAAAAAAAAAATTAATAATAATAAACCACAATTCAATGAGACACACCTTTTTGTCTAGTAACCGTCTTTGTTGTTGACTTTTTTTATAACGAATTATATTTAAATTTTTTTTACGGCAAAATATCCTGTGATTAAGATCTTCAATAATTTTCTAAAATGAAAAAATTTTTTTTTTTTTTTAACAATGACAGCCATTCTCGATAAAAAAAAAAAAATAAATGAAAAATTAAAATTTACATCTAAACTCATGTTCATATAAGCCACTTGTAATTCTTTGTGATTTTGTAATAATCTTCTGGCAAGGCTTCTATCTCCATGTACGCAATTTTTTAACTGATCTTGAAGTTCTAAAATTTCTTTTCTTAACTGTTTTATTTTTTTATAATTTTTTTTTTTTAACACGTTCGTATCTTTAACTTGATTTTTTTGCTCACGATCTGAAATGATAATCACGTTCGTAATAAAATAATAATAATGATAATAATTTTTATTATGATTATTAAGGAAAATAATTAATTAATTTACTGTATATTTTAATAAGGCCCTTATACATAAGAAGTTTATCCTGTACGGTCCATCTATCATCTTTGACTCCGATGGCTTTTAGCTGTTGAAGTGTCATTAATTTTGAAAAAGACATTTTTTCTTATTATTTTCTTTCGGTTAAAATAAATTACTTATTGATATTTATATATAATATACATAAATATTTCTATTTAATTATTTTTACAATAATAAAATTAAAAAGTAAAATATAATTTTTAATTAAAACGAACCGAACTGAGAGTAAATTGTTTGTAAATAAAGCAGAAATTATATTACGTATTAAAAAAAATTTTTTTTTTTGGCGGGTAAATTTAAAATTTCCGAATGAAAATAAATTAAATTCATATAAAATTCGTATCAATCAAATTGATTTAATTACGAAAGAAAAAAAATAAAATACTTTTTTTAAAAAAAAAAAAACAATTTAACACTTATTTAATTTTCTTACGATAAATTCAATTTTAATTTAAAAAAAAAAAAAAAAAAAAAACCGTTGAATATTTCAAATTCGTTCGCGAATATAAATTTAAATTCTAGATTCTAGAGTCACGATAAAAATATAATTAATATTTTCCATTAGGTGTGTATTATTATTATAGAAAAGAAAGTGAATCGTTGTGAAAATAACATTAACTGGAGTTTTGTTTTTTTAAAAGTCACGTGACGTCTCGTCAAATTTAGCTCTGTAAGTCTAGTCTTGGACCACGCATCATCCACCATAACGAATCAGTCCGGTTTTCGCGCCGACATGAATTGGAGGGAATTTACATGATAAAATTTTTTTCTAACCGTCAACGAGGTTTTTAAGACCTTGAAATGTTTTATTTTGTGTTCAATTTTTACGGTTACGTTTGATTGCTTTTCACCCCGATTTAATTTTGTGCTTTTACCTGGCCTCAAATTAAAGTTATTTATTTTATTTTTTTTCGAATCAAGGTGTAAAATATAATTTTTTTGTGTATTTAGAAAAGGTGCTTTTTTTTTTTGTTTTGTTTTCTTACTAAAAAGTTATAATGTAAATGTTGTGTTGTTTATGAAATAACCTATTAGTTTTGTTTTCAACTTGTTATATATATAAATAAGGTAAGCCAAAACATAATAATAATTATTTTACAATTTAAAAGTTTATTTGCTTTTACATTTTAACTCTAGTAAAAATTTCAATTTTACTTTGAATGATAATGAAAAAGATTTCCAGTGAGGAAATAAGATATTTAATAAAAGAAAAAAAACCATTTCAAAATTAATTTTATTAGTTTTAATGAAGGGGGTAGTAGCATCACTCGATATAAATTAAAAGTTGTTAGAAATGAAGTGCAACGTGCACCCCTCATTTCTTGATGTTTAGTTTAATTAATAATTATATATATTTCATATTTAATAACAATATTCGAAAAACTGTGATGAAAGGTATCTCAAACAGTAAACATACATATAAAAAGAATTAAACGAATGTGACAAAATGTTAAAAAACTGCATGTGGGTGGCAATAGTATATATATATATGGTTCATGGAATTTTTTTATCAAATGCCAAAACTTTTGTTTTCCACAGCCAAAGAATCTGTCAATATTTTTTTTTTTTTTTTTTATTCGGTCACAATTCTCAATGTTTTAAAACTGATTTATTGATTGTAAATTTTTTTTTATTTATTTTTATTTAAAACTTTGGTCTTTGTATTATTATTATTATTAATTATTTTTTAATTCGAACCATCAAATTTTTTTTTCTTTCTTTTATTTATTTTATTTTGTACATCATGTGTAAATTAATTTGACCTGAGTTTAATTTTTTTTTGTTATATCATCGAAAAATTTTAGGAAGTGTGTGTGTGTATAAAGAAAGTGTTTCCATAAAAAAAAAAAAAAAAAAATGATGTAAACATATCTAAGAAATGGTGGAATTGAGCCAATTTATTGTTGTTATTCTTTTTTTTTTTATTTTTTTTTTTTGTTTTTTTTTTTTATTTTTAAATTAAAAGGTATTGTTTACTGTTTTTTTTTTTTTTTTTTTTTATATTTCATTGCAAACTGCATTCTGTGCAATTATGCTTATCACAGTATAATGATAAATTAAAACAACAATTTTCAACAATAATTTTTATATATATTCGCTATCAATTTATTAATTATAACAAGTAGTGAGTCATTCGAATATTATTATGTATGTACCCTCGAGTGTTTTAGTTTTCTCTCTCTCTCTTTCTCTCTCTCTCCCTCTCTCCCTCTCTATTTAAACATTTATTAAAAAAATATTAAATAATTATCAGATGTTTGAATATTTCAAATGTGTTATATGTTTTCACATTCGAAAGGGCAAAAACATCATTTTTTTTTTTTTTTTTTTTAGGAAAATGAAAAGGGGGTAAAAGTCTTAAAAAAAAAAAAAAAAAAAAAAAACAAGAATTTAAATTTTTTTTTTTAAAAAAAAAAAAAAAAAAATTTTTTTTTTTTTGACAATATTAATAATTATTATCAGGCTTCGGGTTATCTCCCTCGCATTTACCTTTCATGGTTACATGCTTCGAAACGAATTTCTTTGAAAAAAAATTAAAAAATTTTTAAAAGAATTATTATTATTATTATTTTTTAAATACATGCTCACGATGCATACATACATGCATACATATGTACATGATCGATGTCAAATAGTAGTAGTAGTAGTAGTAGGGACTTTAGTCGTGTAGATTTATTATTATTATTATTATTATTTTTTTTTTGATAACCGATGATTTGAGATGTTTTCAACGAAATATTTCTTAAAAGGGGGGAAATAAAATTCCCAATAAAGGTTTTTAAAAACGTAGATGGATAGAATGAAGAGTAGTAAAAAAAAAAAAAAAAAAAAAAAAAATGTTTTCTCTCATATGCTAAGAGTGCATTTTGTGTGAGTAGTCGAATATTGAAACCGGTGCATTGTTACAGACTGCACCTTCAGGCAATTTTGTTTTTTTTTTTTTTTCGAGCAGGAAATTCTTTTTAAGGCAAACGTCCTTGAATATATATATTTTTTTTGTTTTGTTCATCCACCACACACACACACACACACACACACACGCACACACACGAGCGTAGAAAAGAAAAAAATATTAAACCATGAGTTGGTTGGTTGGGTTGGTAGAGAAGAGTGAATGCATGCATTTTTTGTTCCGATTCAAATAATCGTTAACGATTATGTAACATGGAGATTTTTTTTTTTTTTTTTTGGTAATGAAACAAGGTTCTTTCTAAAAGAAATTTTTTTTTTTTTCAACATTACTCGTTCGCGATGAATGTGTTGGGCGTTGAAAATGTGTTTTAACCACATAAAACGAAGAGAAATGGAATGGTTGGCAGGTTTAGTCGTTGAATCATAGGTTGATTTTGCATTAATTAAAATAAACCTTGAACTTAAAAACAAAACAAGAAGAAAAAAAAAAAACGTCTTGTAGATTTATTTTATGAGTTTTTTTTATTTTGAATGAAACATCATTGAACCGTTTGTTTTTTTTGTGTCTATTTTCTCCCTTACATTTTTATTTTTGTTGTTTGTTCGAATGATTTGTATCGGCGTACGATAATTCGTGGGAGAAAGGTTTTGTAGATAAAAGAAGAAAAAGTTGTTGTTGTTGTTGTTTCGTGGAATCGTCATCGATTCGACGATAAGAAACTTCCCCATGACGGAATAATTAATCGTAAAACGCTGAACAAATATTTGTTTTATCAAAAAAGTTTTTATTTAACAAAACAAACGAACGACTGGAATGGAAAGATGGATGGATGGATGGATTGTATGATGGTTGTGAACGTGTTGAAAATTATACCAAATCAAGTCCAAAGTTTTTGGCTAAAATAAAAAATCACAGATAAGATATTTAAAATAATCCTCTCGGAAATAACAAAGGTTAATAAAAAATTAAACACACACGCACACGCACACACAAACACAGGGGACAAACAATAAAGTTTAAAGTTTAGGGTAGTACCAAGCGCGTAATAAAAGTTAAAAAATTAGTCAAATTTGTAAAATGAAAAAGTATTGGGGGGGGGGGAAAAAGTAGTAAAAACCGTTAGAAATTTTGTGTGATTTCTAGAAAGACGAAAATAACGATTTGCGAACTCGCTATTAAAAGTGTTTTACCCCCTCCCCTCCTGACCCGCACCCCCGCAATATTAATTGTATCGAATTTTCCACTTTGTGATTTTTTTTTTTCTTCGAATTGTTTTCAGTGACTTTTAGAAAAAATTTCTTTGGGAATTTTTTCACTTCCGCTTTATTTATAATCATAAATTTTTAATATTAATATATTATAATTATTATAATTCGTTATGTTTATAATAAAGTGTGGTTTCCACGTGGCCGTTATGTGTGTGTGTGTGTGTGTGTGGATAAACTTTTCTTGATGATGTATTTAATGTGTATTTTTTTTTTCCCTCAACTTCTTCTTCTACGAAACGTTGTAAAATTTAAAAAAAAATTCTAAAATAACATGGTTAGCACATAAAATTAAATAATAATAATAATTTTAATCCTAATATGAAAATAAATGACGGAATGCGTTTGTTTTAGTAAAAAATAAATAAATAAAATTCTAGTTGGAGGCTATAAAATCTAAAGTAAAAAAAAAAAAAATAGTAATAGTTAGTTTCTTATAAAAGTCGTTAAATAACTAGAATGATATTATTTTTTGATATATAAGATGGTTGTTGTTGTTGTTGTAACTAAATGTGTTTTTTTTTTTTTTTTTTAATGAAAAATGTATTGAAATTTTCAAATAGAAAATTTATTTTTTATACATTTTTTAAAAATATTTTTAATTTAATTTAATTTATTTTAAAAAAAAATTCTTCCCCTTCAAAATCCTACTTAAGAATTTTAATTAAAAGAAAAAAAATTTTAAAGGCCCCTTTTTTTTTTTTTGTAAAAAAAAAAAAAAATATTGATAATAAGCCGTCAAAAAGTTTTAAAAAAAAAAAAAAATGTAAAGAAAAACCTTTTTTTTTTTTTTTTTTTTTTTATGAAAATTTTCTTTTATGAAAAAATTTTTGGAAGGCTGGGATTTTTTTTTTTTTTTTTTTTTTTTTTAAATTTTTTAACCAAAGTTAAAAACTCAAAAAATTACAAAAACTTATTTTGAAGTGAAAAATAATTGAATGAACCAAAGTAAAAAAAGAAAAAAAAAATTAAAGGTTGACATAAAAAATGGATGAGAGAGAGAGTTTTTTAAAAAAGGTTTTAAAGTATTAAGAGAAAGAAAATAGAAGGTAAACATTAAAATAAGGTAGGAAAATGAAAGGTAAAGAGAGAGAGAGAGAGAGAGAGAAAGAGAGAGATTGGGAAAACAGAAGGGATGTGAAATTAATAGTGTAAACTTTGAAAAAAAAAAGTTTTTTTTTTTTTTTTAAATGAATAATAATTGATTTTCTATTAATTTTAAATTTGTTTTAATAAAAGTTTTTAAATAATAATTAAAATTGAATTTTAATTAATTTGCATGATTTTAAATTATTATTATTATTATTATTACATAATCAATTTTATTTTTGACAAATTGTGTGCACGACAAATTCTTTGCAACGTCCACTTTGGATCTCTAAACGATTTATTTCCAATGCCCCCCCCCCCTCATTCTTAATTTTTTATTCTCCATTTAAAATAACATTCAATGATGGTGGGCGGGGCGGGGGAGGAGAGGGATAGGATAAAATATTAGGAAAACTAGAGTTTTAATAATTTATTTTAATTAATCGATAATTAAAAAAAAATAAAAGGGCTGGAAGTTAGTTAGTTTTTTTTTTTATTCTTCGACGTCTCTTTATTGTTTGTAATGTTTTTATGTTCTTGTTTAGGTAGATAAGAGAAGTTATGTTCGAGTTAATTAATGTAAAGTAATACTTGTTTATGTATTAAATGGTATGCGTAACGATTAAATTTTATTTTGCACGAAAATTATTCATCATCTCAGACGTTTATGTTTATTTGGTTTTCCCTCCATTTTTTATTTTTATTTTCAAAATTATTAAATAATTGAGTCATAATTTTATTACGGTTCGTTGTCGATGTTTAACGAGAAAAATAGTTTGTGTCATTTACACTTAGTATTGAAAAATAAAACCAAACTAAATATATGTGTATACATTTGAACTTTTGTGAACTTTGAAGGCGGTGAACTCTTTGGCTTGGGATAATTTTTTTTTCGAACCTTTAATGAAAGATAATAAAAGAAAATAAATTAGCAGATAAGGTAGTCGAATATGTATACCCGAAAACCGTTTTCGTGATAGTCGTGTTAACTCACCGTGGAGTTTTTTGAAATAATAATGGTGGCCCCATTTTAAATTTGTCTTTACATTGTTTATATTGTTTATTTGACAATCGTATTTTGAACGTAATTTATCATTCATCATGCGGGTGTACATAAGATGTATCGTTCCCTGTTTACGTATATATCATTATTATTATTAGTAAGATATTTGCAAATCGCATCTTATGGCTTGGCTGGAAATATGTTAATTTTACACCACGTAAACTAACATATTGACTCTTCGAAAGGGGGGGGGGAAATTTTTTCCACGCGATTACGGTACATTATGAAACGCACGAAAGTATTTTTATATTAAAATTTAAAAAAATCGTTTTCATTAAAAACAAACAAACACACGCACACGCACGTACGCACACGCGGAATTCATTCCGGCATGTTTTCGTCTTCAATTAAAGTTCTGCAAAATATCGTTTATTAGTTTTTTATTTCGCCATTAAAATGCAAAAAAAAAAAAGTAAATAAATAAATAAAAATTACCGTTTTGATTTCATAATGTTTAATGCATTATTTTATAAAAATTTATAAAAGTATACATATATGTATATGTACATAAATATTTATTTTTTATTGCGAGAAATGATGAAAAAAAAAATTTATTTATTTATTTATTTTTTTTTAATAGTCTTTAAACGTGCGACTTAATTAAATTAATAATAATAATTTTTTTATACGTATGAAGATCGAAAACGTGATTTTTTCTTCTTTTTTTTTTTATTCCTTAATTATATGATTAAAGCGGCATTTTGTATTTAATTATTATTATTTAAATTTTTAAAAAAATAATTGGCAATTATACTTTACAAGGAAGGGAAGGGGGAGGAGGGAGAAGAGGGGGAAAATTCATTTATTTGTTTTTTTTTTTTTTTTTTTTTTTCGTTGTTTATATATTTAGGCTTCAAACCGTTATTGTTCAAGATTTGTGAAGAGGAGAAGTAGTAGTAGTAGTAGTACGGAGTCAATTTAATGAATGATTTCATTCAGCGAATGGAAATCTTGTGTTGGATTTTTTTAAAGGTTTTGAGGTTTTTAGGCCCGCAATTGTTTGTTTTGTGTACTGATCAAAATTTTAAAATGCGTAAAGGAAAATAATTACAACCATAGAAATTAAATAATTTTTTCGTTTGGAATAAATTTAAATGTTAAATTATTATAACGTGTGCGTTTGATTATATATATATTTATATTTAAAAATAACAATAAATCTCGATGTATCGTTAACAGGATAACGTACGATGATAATAATAATACGTAAAAAAAAATTTTTGTTGGAACGTAAACGAAACAACATAAAATGTGATGCGTTTGAATTGACTTTAATAAAATGAAAGAAATCACTTTAATGGAATCGTGTGAAAAGTTAAGGGGGGGGGGAAAAATTACATTTGCAGGGTAGAAAGAGAGAGAGAGAGAAAAACGATTCATCATCTGCCTATTTTCGCATTAGTTTTATCTAAAAATATTTTCGAAAACGATAGCGTCGAGATTAATAAAGAAAAAAAATAGGAGAGATTTTGGTGTTGTTGTTGTTGTTAAAACTTTAAATGGATTTTCGCGTTTTTTGTAAATCGAATGCAAAATTATTATTATTATTATTATTATTAATAATTTTTGAAGTTATTTGATTTTTTTAAAGAAAATTAAATAGCTTTTGTACATTCAATCGATGTCGAATTAAATTAATTAAATTATTTTTTTCGAGTTCTAACACCAAATTTTTTTTTTTTTCTTTCGTCGCCATCCACCGTCACGCGAAAGCCCATGGAAGTCATTTTGTTTTTTTCCTCTCCTTATATTGAGTACCAAAAAAAGAAAAAAAAAGAAACAATAAAAACTTAATTTCGAATTCTTCGTGTGTGCATTTTTTTTTTTTTTTTTTTTTTTTTTTTTTTATTCCTCGAAAAAATTTGATTGTTTTTTTTGTTAAACGTTTTGAATGATTTGTATTCTTAAAATATTATTATTATTTTTAAGTTTGTGTCAGTCACGTGTATGTGCAAAAAATAAATTTTACTCTTCACCTGTAATTAAAAAAAAAAAAAAAAAGAAAAAAAAAGTTTTGATTTCGCAATTATTTTTATTATTTCGAGCCAATGATGTACGGTTTTTAATTTTTTTTTAAATTTTGAAATTTTTTCTAACGGATTTTTTTTTTTGTTTTTTAAATTTATAAATTCAAAGGCTCTTTTGCTCTATTCGATGTTTTTTTTTTTTTTTTTTTTTTTAAAATAGAGTTTTTCATCGTAATAGAAAAAAATTTTCTTTTTTTTCCCCCCTTTTTTTATATTAAAATTTATCGTTAAGCGAAAGGTTAAAAATAATGATGGACGTTTTAAAATGATAAATTTACAATGAGCAACAATTCGAAAAAACTCAATTAAGTGTAATTATTATTATTATCATTATCATTATTATTATTATCATTATCATTATTATTATTATCATTATTATTTGTGTCATTGTTGCAAATTGATTGATTGATTGATTGATATCGTTTCGATTATTTGTTTAAAATAAAATCACGTGACGCCATAATTAAATTTTTTTTTTTTTTTTGAATCGCGTAAAATTATTTACGGTCGAATTATTTACAAAAAAAAATTTTTTTTTAATTTTCCTCAGCCATTCGCAAGCTTTATTTGTGGCAATTTTTATCATCGACTTCCTTTTCCGGTTTAAACAACATTTATCTTCGTGGGGGGGGGGAGGAATGATTTTCGGTTAAAGTTTAAACAAAAAAGATTTTATTCCCCTCCCCCCTCCCTTTCTCTTTTCTCTCCATTTTAGTTTTTTAATCTCTCATTAGCGTAAATTATTATTATTATTATTTCTTTTTTTTTTTTTTTTTGTAAGCTCGGTTGAATTAAACCGTTATTTTTAAAAAATACCTGAATGGTAGAAAAAAACTCCCGCATTCCCTTTAATTTTCTTTTTTCTTTTTTCTTTTTTTTTTTTTTTTTTGTTTTATTTTCTTTTCGTGAATAATTGAATGATAATCCGCGGAATATTCTTGTGTGTTTGTTTACCCGTGAAAACTTGTTTGAATAAATTTTATTTTACCTTTTTTCTGTATTTTCTCTTTGTTTTATTAAGTGTATTTTAATGAGTTTTCCTGAAAATCTCAGAAATGGAAAATTGAAAAATGATGATAATGATAATGATAATAATAATGATAATAACGAGGCATCATAAACAACGAAAAAAAAAAAAATTTTTTTTCCCTTTATTTTTATTTTCATTTCTTTTTAAATATCGTATCGAGAAAACGGGTTGTAATTTATTTTATTTTTTAATAACCGCGCGTAAATAATAATAATGATAATAATAATATTAATAATAATTATAGGGGTTCGTTAATAATTTAAAGTCGTTTTTTTTTAATTTTAATTTTAATTTTAATTTTATTAATATTCGAAAGGTTTTTTTTTTTTCGAACGAGTTAAATGGAAAAAATTAAAGAAATTTTTTTTTGTTGTTTTGAAGTTTAAATTAGTTTTTGAAAAAAAAAAAAAATTTCCATTCGCAATTAGTTATGAAAAATAATTAAGATAACTAAGATTAATATTTAAGAATTCATAACTCACACACATTGATAAATTACACGCGATGATTTTGCTTTTCCTTTGTAAGGGGGAGGGAAAAGTTTTGTTGTTGGTATTGTTTTTTTGTGTGTAAAAGTTTGATTTTTCTTTTTTGGTTTTTTTTTTTTTTGCGGGGGGAGGGAGATTTGAAAGGAAAAACAAATAATAATGATAATGTTTTAATGTATTTAAATAATAAGTATGCTATTGGGGTAAAAATTATTCCCCCGATTTGGATTACACGGAAATGCAAGTTGTAGAGTAAGAAAATTTTTCCTTTTTCCTTTTTTTTTTATTTTTATATCCGTTTATTACTTGAGTTGCAGACGATGGAAAAAAAAAAAAAAAAAAAATTAAGTAAAAGGTTTAAGTGAAAGAAAAACTCGAGGCAATTTTTTTTTTTTTTAAAATGAATTTGACACGGGGAACCCGTGATTAACGTGGTGTATCGTCGTGTAATTTGAATCCATTGGAAAAATAATTAAGTTAAATTATTATTAAAAGATAATTTTCTTTTTTTTTTTTTTTCTTACTACTATTCATGATCGATCGTCTTGTTTTGATTGCGTGAAATTAAAAGAAATTGTAAGGGCAGAATTTAATAAGAGAGTTTTTTTTTTTTTTTATACATTTTATTTAATAATAAATTTAAAATAAAAAAAAAAAAAATAATTAAAAAAAGATAATAATAATTTAAAGAGCAAAAGGATGTGTGATAAAAAAAGAAGGAGAAACAATGGGGGGGGGAATCACGTTTTATTTAAAATGTGAAAAGAATTTAGAATGGAATTTAGTTTTTTTTTTTTTTTTTTTTTAAATAAATTAGTTTACTGTTAATAATTTAAATACAAAAAAAAAAAAAAATTAATTAAAACTTTTTTTTTTTGGTTACAAGTAATTTATATAAGCGGGATAAAAAGAAAATTTTAAAAATGGTTGATGACGACTTGTATTATTTTATTTAAAAAAAAAAAAAAAAATTTAAATTTTTTAAAACAATGAGAAATGAGAAACTATATACGATGCTTACGATAGTAGTTGAATAAAACTTTTATTTTTTATTTTTTTTTTCTAAATAACTCAAAGATATTTATTTTATTTAGATTTTGAGAAATGAAAATTACACGCTTAAAAAATAAGAGAGGAAAAAGGTGTGGGAAAAGTTTTTTACAAGTCATATACATTTAAAATAAAATTTTTTTTTTTTTTAAAGAAGAAACTACTATTGACTTATCAATTAAAGTAAATAAAAATTCAAATAGAACAAAAGAAATAATAATGAAAAATTTACATAAATTCAAATTTAAATTTAATATAAATGTGCGACGAGTACAAAAGAAAAGCGGAAAATTTAAAAAAACGACTTTTAATTCTAGCCGAAAAAAAGCCTTTTTCTCGGTTTAAAAAATAATTTTGAGGAAGTACCAAATCAATTAAAACCTTCACGTCGGTTTTTTCTTTCATACTAGATTCTGAGTATACATATATATATATATATATATATATATATATATATATATATATATATATATAAATTATATTTATTACATTATATTACTTCCTTTATTATTATTATTATCTTTTATACGTACCTACACAAGTTTTTTTTTTTTTTTAATTGACTTTAAAAACGTTTTATCCGTTTCATTAAAAATAAAAATTAATAATAAAAATATTTGCGGCTTAAATATTTTACGATTCGACCGTAAAAGAAAAGAAAAGAAAAAGCAGTAGGGGAATTATTATTATTATTATTATTATTATTATTTTTTTTTTTACGCGTAATCTATTGATTTTACAGTAAATAGCCAATTATTGATTTTTTTTTTTTTTTTTTTAAATTGATTTTTGATTCGCCATTTTAATTAATTTATATTTACTTTTGGCAGGGTCTTTTAATATAATTTTTTCTCCAAAAAAAAAAAAAAAAAAAGTAAGTCAGTAATTAAAATTTTTATTATAATTCAAAGGAAAATAATTTTTTATATGAATTGAAATTAAATCAAATACTTCGGGGCATAAATTCAATTGGAAAGCGTACCGGTAATATTTTCGAAAACCAAAACAAATAAAATTAATTAGGAAATGTATGGCGTGCTCATATACGTTTTACACACACGCACACACACGAAAATATATTTTACTAGAAAAGTTACTCACTGTTTCGCACTAATTATTCAAAGAGAATTAACCTAAAAAAAAAAAAAAAATGGAAAAAGGTCGTTCAAACCTTTTCAAAGAATGATTTCGATCATGTTTATCTCAACGGTAACGTTAATTAGTGTTTTTGTTAATAATAATTTAGTTTTTTCATTTTGTGACGATTAGTATAGATTGTGTATGAAAACTAATTTTTTGACGTAAATAATCCCTAGATTTCCTTCTCCGTTTTAATATTATTTGTTTTTTTTTTAATGTTTTCAAACATTACGACGTGGTTTTTTTTTAACCCGAAATCATCCGGATATATGTTAAAATCTGAGTCATTAGGTTACTTTCCTCGAGCGCACATTATTATTGTTTAACTAGTTTGTTTGGTTTTTTTTTTATAAAAAAACAAACATTTATTTTTCTAATGCGAATCGCTAATACGACAATTAATGAACATGTTAAAATTGTAAAAAAAAAAAAAAAATAAAAAGAATTCGTAAAAGCGTTACCGCAAAATGTTTGCGTTTTCAATATATTGACGATTGAATTGTTTGTTTGCATTGTATAGTTTGTTTTTTAAATCTCGTAAAATTCGTTTTTTTTATAAAAAAAAGATTTCAAAAATATTTGGCGCGAATATTGATATCCCATACTCTTGGCATTCCTTTTTCGTCATTAAAATGACGTAATACATAATAATTATGATTAGTCACAAAATTTTAGTATTCTTAATACTACGAGGGAGAAAAAGTGATTCAGAATGAAAATGTTTGAATTTTTTTTTTTTTTTTGGATTTTCTGTTTATAAAATTTTTTATGTTATTATTTTTTTTTTTTTTGTGGAAAGCAAAAAGACAATTATTACTGTGACGCAAAGGTCATAATTTAGGCTCGGTTTACGTATCAGATTCGGTTGAATCATTGTTGTTTATGAATGAACAATAATAATAATAATAATAATAAAACGATGAAACAATGAAAGTTTTAAATTTTTTTTTAATTATCTTTTTTATTGCAAAAAAAAAAAAAAAAACCTAATAGCGATACCTGATTTATAAAATGCTTTGTATTCTCTCTCTCTTTCTATTTTTTTTGTAGGTTTAAGGGTTAAAGGTTGATTGTTTGGATCTTGGGGCAGATGTAAAACAAACAAACAAAACCAGGTGTCCATCGCATGAAGGAATTTTTTTTTTTTTTTTTTTTGTAATACCCTAAAGGTTCTTTATTTGATTATTGTTCGAGTGTTTCAACTTGGAAAACATCATGAACAAAAACCAATCAATTAATTTATTTAATAATTATTATTATTATTTTACTCATTTGCAACGAAACAATTTTTTTTTCAAAAGGATTTAATTAATTAATTAACATTTTAATACAACTTAAATCGAAGAAAAGATGAAAAAAAAAAAAAAATTTAAGTTGCAAAGAAATTTTTTCCCATTTTGATTAATTTTATTGATTTCATTTGAAATAATAAATCGATTAAAATAATTTATTTTTAATTATAATTTATTAACGACGATTATTTATTTATTTGTTGGCGCTTGTCTCAGTTGAATAGTTGTGGTAACTAGATTAATTGTAAATCTATTGGAATAGTCAGTCAGATGGGAAGAATGAAGTTTCCACATCGAACAAGAAGAATATTATTTAATATATAAACGTTTTACTATTATTATTATTATTATTATTATTGTTTATTTCTTTTACGAATGTGATTAGCTTACTAATTTATTCCCATTTGAAAATTCGTTGGGCAAAGGGGTCATTGATCATGTACATCCGGCAAATTGAATTTAATTTTAATAAAAAAAAAAAAAAAAAGCGTGGACTATACGAAAAGAAAAGAAAAAAAAAAAAAAAATTTCTCTACGGTGTAATAATAAAATTGTAATATAAAAAAAACCGACATTGATTTTTTTTTTTTTTTAATTGTACGAAACGAATCGTCCGATTGCCCCCAGGGAAAAAAGGATTTAAAATTAAACGTTATTATTTCTCATATTTGACAGTTAGTTGGAAGGTCAAGGAGGTATTAATTATCAATGTATCAGGTATTAACTTGATGTAGGCTAACGATATATAAAAATATATATTTTTTATTTATTTACTCTTTTCAATTCGTTTACGATTATAAATAAATTGTTGACATATTTCGAAATAATTATAATAATGATGTTTTTTTTTCTCTAATTATTTTCAGGTTTTTTCAAATGAATAAAAAAAAATTTTTTTTTTTAACAATGTGAAAAAGGAATACGAAAATATTGGAAAATGTGCACACATTATATTATAATAATATAATGTTGAGAAAAAGGTTTTAAAACGTAACGTAATTATTACGAAAAATGAAACATGTTTAAAAGTGGAAAATATCACAAGAGAAAAAAGAAAATATTTGAATTAATCGTATGTAAAAATATTAAACACTGAGAGAAAAATTTTAGAAAAAAAAAAAAAAAAAAAAATACATTTCGAAATAACAAGATAAAAAAAAAAGGAGAAAAAAAAAAAAAGGGTAAAAATGCCTTCGAAAAAGCAATACGATTTAGTGCAAAATGACGAAAACGACACGAGAATTCCACTTCATCCAGAGGAAGCATTCCAACACGGAATTACATTTCAAGCAAAGGTAAGAATTATTTATTTATTTATTTATTTATGTGTCGCGTTTTTTTTCTTTGGGGTCATTCATTATTTTGATCTTTTTTTTTTAAAAAAAAATTCGTTAATGAAATTTCACGTTCGTTAAATTATCAAAAAGTGAAAAATTTGTGTGTTGTGTCGCCGTGAAAATTCGTGTTAATTATATAATAATAATAATAATAATAATGCTTAGTCGAAATTTAAATGATATCCGTATTTACGTTTTCCTCCGTTGATTGTATAATTTATAGTTTCATAAATGTAATTTTATCACTACGAAAAACTGGAGTTTAGTTTAATAAAAAAATAATTTTCGTTTAACAAAAGTAACGTACGTGTAATAAAATGTAGATGTATTACGTAATATTTTATATTTTATTCTCGCACTCGTAATTTATTTTTAGTTTTTTTTTTTTTTCTTTTTTTTTTTATTCCCGCATTTGATTAATCTACCTTTTTATTTACGAAAAAAAAGGCGTGTGTGTGTGTGTGTGTGAAAAAGGTATGAAAAGAATGGGTTGGAAAAAATTTTTTCGCATCGTTTTTATAAAAAATCCGATACCGGTTGTACTATATAAAAATAATGCGATTTTTTTTTTTTTTTAATAATTTTTTACGGTTCAAATGATTGGTTGTTCATTTTTTTTTTACAAGATTATTTAGTAATTGTTGCTAACGTGAAAGTATAAGGTACAGGTGCAGGTTTAAATTTAGGCAATGATAATTAATCGAAAGGGATTAGAAAAAAAATTTTGAATACTATTTATGTTATCCGGATGTTGACGATTATTAATAAAAAATCACAGCTCGAGCTTCGGGTTTGCTCCCCCCCCCCCGTAAAAATAGAAAAAAAATTTTTGTTTTGTAAGTGCGTGTCATAATTTCGTTTCGTGCGCGTCGTGAGTAATTATTATTATTATTATTATTATTATTATTTTTTTTTTTTTTTTCGTGAAAATGCACGTGATATCATATAAACAATTTGGAATTAATGGATGGATTTTTTCTTATAAAATTTTCTTTGTGATTCGAAACAAAAAAAAAATTTTTTTCTAATTCGATCTCCATCAATAAAATGATAAAATAATAATAATAATAATAAAATTTGTGGGTGGTGCGTATTTATAATAAATATTTAATTTATTTATTTCGAACGGGAATAAAAAAACAAAAATGGAAAAAAAAAAAAATTTCCATTCCATAGAAAAATCAATTTTCGATGACATAAACTCATTTAATTACAAATGACCTAATGCATTATTATTACCTTGAATGCATCACGAAATGCAGTCGGTTATTAAAACCCGACCAAGGTTTAAAAAAATAGAAAAAAAGACGATGACGATGATGATGACGATGACGATGATGATGATAATGACTTAAACTAGTTTAGTTTAGTTTAAGAAAAGAATTTCAAATATTCATCATTATTATTAATACAAAAGGTTTATAACCGTATGCATTTTTTTCCTTTTTTTTTTTTTTTTTCTATACGTGTTTGTTCTTGTTTGTCATCTTTGTTGTTCTTCTCCTTATTTTTATTTTTTTTTTACTGACGGTTTCAGACTTTGGGTTGTTTGTTATTATTCGGCTTTTAATAATTCTTTTGACTCGTTTTAATTTTGTGATTTAATAATAAGAGTAGTAAAAAGAATACTAATGTATAAAATGATTGCGTTCGAGAATAAATTACGCGAGATTGTGTGCACGCGTGAGAAAAACAAAAGGAAAAAGTGAATGAATGAATGAATGAATGAGTTACACGAACGGGGATTATAAAATGTTAGAAATCTCAGGAATGAATGAAATGAACAACGAGGGCGCGCCGTAGTAGTAACGTTAAGAAAAAAAAAAAGAAAATGGAGGGCTGGAAATTCAAAAGAAAAATAAATTCAAAGAAATTTTTAAAAAGAAATCAAAGTCGAGGAAATGATGTATATGAGAAAGTGGAATGACTGACTATAAATGGTTTAGAGGAAAAAAATTTTTTTGTATTTCGAATCAATTTGAGATCGCATTTAAAATTTCTCGTAATTTATTTTTAAAAAAAAAAAAAAAAAAAAGTCGTTTAATAAAGCTTTGATTTTAAATTTTCGAAAAAAGGAATGAAAAAAATTACAATTTAAACTTTGGAGAAGAAAGAGAGGGGGGGGGGGTAGGGAGAGAAAGAAAGAAAGAAAAAAATGAAGGTTTTTAAGTTCGATTTGTAGTAGAACGTTAAAAAAAAGGGAGTAAAAACTTTTGACGAGTTGTCGTGGGATTAGATAAAATTAATTTTTTTTTTTTTTTGAATGCATTAAACTTTTTCACTTTTTTTTTGCATTTTTGCACTAATGGTGAAAAATGTATTTTTTTTATTTTATTTTTTTTTTAAATTTTTTAGACAACAAAATTAACTTTAAAAAAAAAAAAAAAAAAAAAAAAAAAAACAGAAAAAAAATGTATTTGGAAAAAATTCCCAAGCTTGACGTAAATTACACCTCACCTCGTTTTAAAGTTAATATTTATTTATTTTTTTTTTTTTTTGTGAATAAACTTTGGTTGACGTAAATTCTTTTTTTTTTTTTTTAAACGAAAACGTTCATGCGTGAGTTAATCAATGTGACTGTTAAGTTCCAGTAAAACATGATGAAATTAGCACATACGCCTACACATTATATTTAAAAAGTATATTCCGGAGAAAAAAAAAAAAATTTTTTTTTGCTTTTTTTATGTGTTAACTGTATTGATTTAAACGTGAGTAAGTAACAATGACGACAAAACTCTGGAAAATCTTATCGTTCGAATGTTAATACCGTTTTTTTTTAAAAAATATTTGTTTCAACGTGCACAAAGACACTTAAAGAAGTTTACGTTTTTCTTTAAAGTTTTTATTTTGAGTAAATAAAGGAAAGGCGTTGAAAAAAATTAACTTGGGTTTTTTTTTTTAAAAATTCACTTTAAATGTAATAGCTCGTCGTGAAAATTTTTCAAAATGGGGTAAAAGGTTCGTTGATGAGACGTTGTTGCAGGGGAAAATGGCTGACACGTTATTATTAAACACACGAAAAGAGCTTCGACCGATTTGAAACTCTTTGACTTAAGAAGTTTATTAAACGGTTAATTTATTTTACGATAAAATTTATTGTTGGAAGTACCAACAAGTACTTTAAGGTCTCACAAGGTTTTGTCAGTTTTTTTCTTTCAATTTCTCTTGTTTGTGAGACTGGGAATGTGAGACCGATGATGGAGTCTTTGAATGGCCGCCTTAATTTAATATGAAAATAATTCTCGGTTTAGTAGTAGTATCGGTTCGTGTTTTTTTTTTTTTATCCTTATGATGTTATTTCAAGAGACTTGTTGTTCAAGACTTGCGTCGTCGAATCGTTTTGAATTTTTTTTTTTAAATAAAACTAATAAGGGTATTGAACCGGTTTTTTTTTTCCCATAGATTATTATTGTTTTGTGTCAATGTAAAAACTTTGATAAATTTTAACAAAGGAAAAAAAAAAGGAAAGAAATAGAGAAAAGAAAGGGAAGGGAGCGAGTTTTTATTTATTTATTTTTTTTCAAAAAAAAACATTTTTTTCGTGTTGTACGTTGTTATTATCATCATTATTTTTTGTTTCTTTTTTTTTCTCGGTAAAATATATGCTAAATATAGCGTTGAATTATAAGTAGAAAAGTTAAAAGGAAAATGAAGGACGTTTTTAAAAAAAAAAAAAAAAAAAAAAAAAAATAACAAAACGGACTTTTTTTTATACCGGAAATCGTGTGTTAAACATTTTTCGTTTTTATCTCGGAAAATTATTTTGAATAATAGTTTTTCCTTTTTCTCTTTTTTTTTTTTTTTTATTTGCTGGCGATGGTTTAGCCTTTAATCAAATTAAAAAAAATATAAATTTTTTTTTTTTTTGAGCGCGCCCGCGAGGGGGAGGTGAATTCACAAAAAAAAAAAGAAGGAAAATTCTAAATTTTAACCCTTAATAATAATAATTAATACAATGTTGTGCTTGTCCGTTATTTTTTTTTCAATTTTTATATATATTCACGCGGTGTAAATTTTAATTAACCAAAAAATTTTGGTTTTACGTTGGTTTGTAAATGAATGACGACGCGCCACGTGGGTGCTCGTAGCGATGATGATTTTTAATTATATCGGATTATAATAATTCGCGATGATTTGTCGCTTGACCGCGTTAATATTTAAAAAAAAATATATATACAATAATAATAATAAAAATCCGGGGAAAAGTGGATACGTTTATGATAATTACGATGGCGAAAAGATTTACGACTCGTACAGGTTTATCATCATCATCATCATCATCATCATCATCATCATTACGTAACAAAATGCGAATTAAAAGTTAAAGGGGGGAGAAAATGAAGTTAATCTCATGAAATTTTTTTTTTTTTTTTTGAAATAGTTTTTAATCGTTTCATTGCCAAGGCTCGGCGGAGGCTCGGCTCGGCGTAAATAAATTATTGGGTAGTTTCCTTTTTTTAAAAATTTTAATTAGGATGATTTTACCAATGCAATGAAAATCGTTTAACGGAATGAATTTTAAAATGGGGTCAGTTTGTTTTGTTTAAATTAAAAAGTTTGAATGTTAAATTCATTTGCATTTTAAATATATAGAATTTCCTCCTTTTTTTTTGTATTCGTCCGTGAAAACGCGGCGCAATTCGTAAGTCGAATGCGTTTGACAAGCTTAGAAAAAGGTTCGTTAAAGGCTTCTATTCGTATTGGCAATAATAAATGATCATTTGCTTTTTTTTGTTGTCCATCGTTGACTTTGAAAGGTTTTTTTATTCTTTTCGATAAATAATTAGTGGGAATGCAAAAGGGCAATTAAAAAAAAAGGGGGGGAGGGAGGGAAATGGATAAAGGAAAATTATAAAATAATTATTTTTATAACTTATCATTAGGATTATTATTATTATACTTATTATTATAGTTGTTGTTATTATTATTGATTATTATTATTATGGATGAATCAATAAATCGTCGTAATACGTTCACAAGAACAACCTTCGAATAAATAAGTGGTGATGATATCAATACGTCGCGCGTTTCATTATCATAAAAAAAAAAAAAAAGAAAAAAAAAAAATTTTATTTATTTATTTATTTGTTTCCACGAAAGAAACGATGGCACACAAGACACAACAATCTGAATTCGAATCGAACGTGGAGTAGTTAAGAAAAAAAAAAATTAAATGAAAAACCTCGGAAAAGTTTAACTAAAACGATTATTTATTGACTAAACAAAAAAAAAAAAAAAAAAATTTAAAAAATAATTAATTAATTAATTGTGTGATTCGTTCGATTAAAAAATTTTTTTCAATTCATCGAAATTTGAAAACAAAAAAAATAAAAGTAAAAAAAATTGCGTCAATCATCAAATAAAAAATCAAACGATTGATTATTGATCATTCATCGATTGTGATTATTGGTTTAATTAAAAAAAAAAAAATAAATAGCGTGAATCGTTGAAAAAAGACAAAAAAGAGAAAATGACGTAAGAGTTTTTATTTAATGATGGTAAATTACCCCCCCGTCCCCCCCAAAAAAAAAAGAAAAAGGACAAAAATGAAAAAAAAAAAAAACATTTTTATATTTTATATTTTCAAGAGCGCCATTAACTTTTCCTTTTTTTTTTTTTTTTTTTTTAAAGTTAAAAATCCAAAAATTATTCGTTTTTAGTTTTTAGTTTAAAAAAAAAAAAAAAGAAAATGTCGTTTTTTTATTTTTTTTACCTCGTAAATGGATTAATAGGAAAAAAACGGGGGGGGGAATGCGGGGGGGGGGGGCGGTAAAATTTAGTAAAACTTTGTAATAAAAATTTGGGCATGAAAGAAATTGTTTTTGCGTTGGATGTATTTTAAACAAGTCGTAACGTGATTCGAAAATAAGGATTATTATTATTATTATTATTATTATTATTATTATTATCATTATCATTAAGAATAATGGAAAATTCTAAACGTTTTCTACTACAGTCGAAAAAGGGATTTTCAATTAATCTTTTTTTTAAATATATATTTATGTTATGTTGAAATTATGCTAGGAGTAAAAAAGGCGGATTTTTTTAAAAAAATGAAAATTCGATTTCAAACGCGAAACCGGTTTGCAAAAAAAAACGTTAAAAAATGATGATTTAAAGGAGGCAATATTCGTAACGTGTGCGTGCGTGCGTGCGTGAGTGCGTGAGTGCGTGAGTGCGTTCGACCGTTTCTTAAATTAAACGCAAAATATTAAGAAAAATGTGAAAACTAAAAAAATGCAAAAATTTATAAAAAAAATATTACGGTAAATAAATTCCGGTTTAAATTTCTGATTATGCAAACTTGTGTAACATATATTCCCTTTAAATTATGAATACTAATAATAATGATAATAATAATAATAATAGTAATAACAACACGGTCGCCGTTACCTAAATTTTAATTTACTCAAAACCATGGATGGCGTGGAAATTTATTTTCGATGAATTTTAAGCTAGCTAGCAACGTCCTTTCATGTTTTCCTAGTTAATAAATGTGGTGATAATAATAATAATGATAATAATGATAATAATAATAGAAGTTAAAATTACGCACGGGAAATGACATTTAAAACGAGGAGGGTTCTCGAATCGATATTGTAATTGTTAATAAGCCACAACAACAACGAAAAAAAAAAAAAAAAATAATGATAATAATAATAATTCGCGTGGCATTGAATGATGAAAATATAATTTATTAACAACATATACAATCGTGATCATCGTTTAAAATCGTGAATGAAAACGAATGTTGAAACCATCATTATCATCATCATTATCATCATCATCATTTTCGTCGTCGTCGTCGTCGTTATTAAACGTGTGGGAAATTCATTGATTTTTCCGGTTTTTATTTTTGTGTGTGTGTGTGTGTGTGAGAAAAAAAAAATTTATTTATTTATTTTATTTATTCGTCGATTGATTTGTTTTCATCGTCATTATCATCATCATTATTATTTTTTCATCGTTTATTTATGGATAATGATAATGATAATGATAATAATGTTGTGGAAAATATAAAAAAAAAAAAAAAAACTGACTGCGAATTTCGAAAGATTTATATATTATAGTTTTTATATTGGGCCATGTTTCAATATCGATGATAATTTGCGTTCGAATTCGTTAAAATGTTTATTGTTTGGTCGAAAAAATTATTATACTATTTCTACTACTACTACAATTATTATTATTATTATTTGTGGAAAGTTGTTTTTTCTCTCTCTCTCTCACTCACTCTTACACGTTTAAGGTTACCGCGAGTAAAATAGTTCAATGTTACATCGTGAATAATTTAATGTAAAAAAATTTACATGTAATTTTTTTTACTGCCCTTGTTTGAAAAAAAAAAGGGGGGGGAGGAGATAGTAAAAGTTTTATTATAACGGCGTACGGTGATGGTTATTCAATTTTTCTGATAATAATAATATTGTTTTCTCCTACGCACGCATTAAAGTGGGGGGGGGGCATTCGTCGTCGTCGTCGTCGTCGTCGTAAAAAATCATACACGGATGTTTTTTTTTTTTTAATAATGTTTTAAAGAAAAGTGGAGAGACGTGATAAATTTACAGCGTTGTTGCGAGTTTGTTTGATTATGAGGA
The DNA here is from genome assembly GCF_000006295.1 of Pediculus humanus corporis. Taxonomy (NCBI): domain Eukaryota; kingdom Metazoa; phylum Arthropoda; class Insecta; order Psocodea; family Pediculidae; genus Pediculus; species Pediculus humanus. Next base: position 153,721 of record NW_002987001.1, read on the forward strand.
AAACGATCAACAGTAAATTTATCTTATTAACTAATAAATTTATGAAAAGGGTAAATGAATGAATCATGTGCATTGGATAAAAAAGTCACCGTGAATGTATTTTTACGAGGGACGTTTGCAAGTCAATAAAAAAAAAATTATTATTATTATTATTTTTTTTTCTCGTACGGTCCAAAAAAAAAAAAATCAATAATTTTATTCTAAGCTGATCAATGAAAAAGTGGAAAACAACTAAAACAAACGACAACAGCGCGAAAAACCATAAAAACATGAAAAGTTTTTTTTTGTTTTTTGTTTTTGTTTGTGTTTTTAGAATGTATGAATACGTTTTGAAAGGAATAAAATAGAAAATAAAAGAGAAAAGGAATAATGATAATGATGATGATGATAATAATAATAGTAGTAGTAAAAAAAAACTTTTCCTGTTTGATTCCAAAAAAAAAAACAAAATTTGGAGTTTTTCCAATGTCAAAACTTTGTAATTTGTGTTTTTGCTTTTTTTGTCCTCTCCCCACTCCTCACTCCTCCTCCTTCCCTTCTTCTTTCACCACTTTTGCCGTCAGCAACACAGCCACCGTCTCTATCTTTTTTTATTTCTCTTTCCTATCTTTTCTCTTTTCTCTTTTAATTTTTTTTTTTTTTTTACCTTTTTCACAAAAGTCGTTAGTTTCAAATTACCGATTTCGTCATCATTGACTTTTTCATCCGAATTCTAAAATTTCTAAACCGTTTTTTTTTTTGTTTGTTACTTCGGGATAAAGTTTATTTAAAAGTTTGATTGTTTTAGCTTAAACCCTTAAATTTATTAATATCATCATCATTTTCTAAATTACACGTGACATTTTAAACGTTTTTATCTCGTTTATGTGGGTGGTGGTGTTGTAAAACTTTTCCGCAAGGGGGGGGGGAAATGAAAAACCGTGAGAGGTCAGTTTTAAGTTCATTTTATTCCATTCAGGCTATTACGGTCGTACCTTAAAACAAACACTTTTTCATTTGAATCATGCTCGTGACACAAAAAATTGACATAAATGAAAATATTTATATTTACACGTTTTATTTTTGATCGGGATTTTCACTCTTCGGGTCTTTTTTTTTTTTTTTTTTTTTTCCGAAACGATCGAGGTTCATTTTTATAACGGGGTTATTATTATTATCATCATCATTAAAGTTCTTTTGATCTCCGATTGCAGTTTAGTAAACTCTTTTAAAATAAGTAATGGGTTAAATTATGGGTTTTAATTTTAAATCACCGATGAAGTCGTTTATTTATAAAATATCACATTATTTAAAATATTTAAGGGCAGAGCATTAAAATTTTATTACTTCATTATTACGCCATATTATTTTCCGCCATATTAAAAAAAAAAATCGTTTAAAAATTTAAGTAATATTATTTTCTCTTTTATATTATTAGCTCTCTTTTCTTTCTTTCTTTCTTTTTGCACCAAAAAAATAATGTCGCATTCTATCTAATAATGCCCAAAATTTTGCCCCCCCCCCAAAAAAAAAAAAAAAAATTTTTTTAAATTTACTCGTTTTTTTTTTTTTTATTTAAACAAAGTAAGGTTGAATCTCCCTCATTTTTATACGGGGATTTAAACTCTGAAATTTTTATATAATATAAAGACCTCAAGAGAGAGCAAAGAGAGAGAGAGAGAGAGAGAGAGAGAGAGAGGGGAAACGTGAAGAAAATTCAGGTTATTAAATATATATTCTTTATGTTATCTTCTTAAATTATATATATTTATATATTATTCCATATATTTTTTTTTTACGAAATCTTCGGATACAAATGGATTAAGTTTTTTTTCATTTTTCTCAATTTTTCAAATTCATTCATTCATTCATTCGTTCGTTCGATGAGTCGATGTGAAAATTCTAATATATATATACAAATTTTTGATAATCGAATTTTTTCTTTTTCCACGTATTCCTCTTTCGTTTCTTCGTTCGGTTTCAGTGTTTTGAAACATTTAACAATGTTTAGAATACAAAAAGGTTTTTTGCGCGAAAAATCGATAACCGTTTCCCTCACGTTTTTGTTTTTTTTTTTTTTTATTTGTCAAATGACCCAACCAATCTTACGGTTGTTAACCGAGGTTTTATTTATATTAATTTTTTTTATTCACGTATTTCGTTTTTTTTTTTTTTTTTTTTTTTTTTTTTTATAAGAAACGTTCAAATTATTATTATTTTTTTTTTTTTTGGCTCGAGTTATGATTTCATATGGGTTACCGTTATAAATGAATAAAATATTTTTGATGACTAGTACGGAGTGAAGTTTTTTTACACGAATTTAACCCCCCGAAATTTTGAAAAAAATAAATAAACCTTTTATTATTATTATTATTATTATTTTATATGACTCATTGTTTTCATTTTCCATCTCATTCATTGAAAATAATAATAAATAATTTGCCTTCGTTAAACCCATAAAATACATAAAATATTGTTTTTTTTTTTTTTTTTTTTTTTTTCTGTTATAATACTTTTATATCATTTTTACAATCTTTTTGATTTTGAAATTATAATAGCCAGGGAAATTTTTTTTTCAAAAGGTTCACGTTGTTGTTTTTCTTCTTCACGTGTAGTTAAAAAAAATTTTTTCAAAATATCATTATCATTATTATTATTTTTTTTTTTTTTATTTTATGTTAGCATCGATTTTTTTTTCGTATTATTAGTTTTTATCGTGGAATAATAATTTAATTATTAATTGCATACGAGAGACAAACGATCGGTTTCGTGTGCAGATCAATACACGCACACATGCACGCACGCACGCACGCACAAGTTCGTTTTTACTCTCCCGAAAGAAATATTTGGGTTTACGATAAAATAACGGGAGGAGGTAGAGGGTATTGAAGATTTATCTTAAAAATATTTTGATGTTCGTGTTGTGTTGTTTTTAAGTGAGTTTTGAAGTTTTTAAATAAGGTTTAGAATTGTTACCGATTATGATGAGGTATGCTCGAAAATACGTGCGAACACTAAAAAACTAATAATTTATTTATTTTAAAAAATTTCTGAAAAAAATGCTGCTAAAAACAAAAAAAATGGAAAAAAATGATCGTAATTTTATACGTTTCATTGCATTGGATAAAAAAAAAAAAAAAAAAAAAAAAAAAACGGATACGTGAATCGGCTTGTAGTTACGATTATTGGATTTTTTTTTCTTTTTTTTTATCTTATAAATTATTAGCAAATAATATCCTCACAAGATTTTTTTTATTTTTTTCCATTGCGAGGGGGGCGGGGGGAATACGCAACATCGAATTAACAACCATGCATTCGACTTTTTCGAAAAAAAAAAAAAAAAAAAAAAAAAAAAAACAAAGGAACTTTCAAGGGATTCGGTCGAATTGATGCACAACAAAAAGAGGAGGCTTTTAAAAAATAAAAAAAAAAGAGAGAGAGAGAGAGAAAAAGAGTGGTTTAGCAGTAAACGGTTAGTAACGGGTTAGAAGTCATTCTCAGGGGTCTTTTATTATTGTAATTTTTGCTGTCAAAGGTTTTTTTCTTACCGGTTTGGGTGGTCTCTCGGGAGGTCTTTTTTTCCCTCTCAAACACATGAGGAAAAATTGGTAAATTTCAACGGGACGATTTTCTTTTTAAATATATTTAGATATTTTCTCAAATCGTAATAAAGTCAAAGGTTGACGCTTTTCCTTTTTTTTATAATGTTAGATTGTGATTGACCGATGGAAAAAAAAAAAAAATATTTTCAACATTACTCATAATTTTCTTTTATTATTATTTTTTTTTAAGGTTTTTCTTAATGTTATTTTTCTTTGCGTGACTGATTACGGATAATTCATTGATTATACCTGGATCGGGTGGGTGAATTTCATTCCTACGTTTATAAAAAATTATTGTTTAATGAATTTACAAAACAAAACAAATTTTTGTTTGTTTGTTTGTTTGCAGAGAAAAAGTAAAAACAAAATTTTTTTTTTATAATCGTATTAGTAGTATTTTGTTTCGTTTTTTTTAAAAAATGAATTCTATTATGTAAACCCTCAGGATGTGTTTTCAAGTTCATGAATCACGATTATGATGGCGACGGTTCCTGCATGCATGCGAGTGTTTTTCATAATGGGGAAAGGGGGTAAATTGGTATTTTCACACCACGTGTTATTATGTATATAGAACTTGGTAGCTGAACCGATTGTTGTGATTCATGCGGGTTTGAATTCAGGTACGTAAGCGTTTGAGTTTAATTTAAAAAAAAAAATTTTTTTTTTTTTTTTTTTCTCTACATCTGGCTTGATTGTCTGTGGCTACGCAGGGAGCAAAGCCCTTAATGAAGGTCATTTTTCCTGTTTGTTTGTTTGTTGTTCTCTCTTTCTTTTCTCCCAATTTCTTTTTTTTTTTTTTATTTCAGTTTATTATAAAAATCGAACAATATGTTGAGGAAACGAGTTTAAAAAAAAAAAAAAAAAAAAAAAAAAAAACAGATGATGGTGATGATGATTCAATATCAAGGTTAAGATTTATTTTTTTATTTGTGAAGGACGATAATTAAAATCTAGTTTTTTTTAAAAAAATGTTTCGTTTATATTTAAATTTTATTAGTTTTTAAGTGTGTTCTAGTTTTAATGCATTTAAAATAAATGATAATGATGATAATAATGAAAAAAAATTTTTTTTTTTTTATCTTTCGGTTCAACAACCTGTGGTAATCAAACGGATGGCGGAACATACACACCGCGATTAGTGAGGGGAAATCATCGTGAAATTCGAGTACGAACTGTTTTTTTTTTTTTTTTTTTTTTTTGTAAAAGAAATAAA